>NW_020182430.1:0-429 GCF_003031525.2 Neophocaena asiaeorientalis asiaeorientalis | reverse complement strand
GGGGGGGTCGGCCTGCCCCATAGGATTCTGATCCATTACATTCCCCTTCCTACCTCAACCAGACCCATGTCCCTGCCCCTGCCAAAACAAGGCAATGTGCCAGACTGTGGGATGAAGATGGAGACTGACTCATTCAATCATTCACTTCATTCATTAATTGGTTAATTTTCTTGTTAAATTAATAATGATAGTTATGATAAAACCACAATTCCAGGGGCCAAGCTATGCACTGAACACTTGGAGAATTTTCTCATTAAATCCTCATAGCAAGTTAAAATTGTTATGTTGATCATTTTACAGATAAAGAAATAGAGAGGGGTGTGACTTTCTCAAGGGCACACAACAGGAGTCCAGATTTAGAATCCAGATGGCCCATCCCTAGTCCCCATTCCTAACCACTGCTCTACCCTGTATCACATGTGTGCACAT
>NW_020182429.1:0-428 GCF_003031525.2 Neophocaena asiaeorientalis asiaeorientalis | reverse complement strand
TAGGGTGTCCAGCACTGTATCTTGCTGATCATTGAGTGGAGCTGTGTATTAGCATTGAGATGGAGGTCTCTTGGAGAACTCTCGCTGATTGATATTACATGGGGTCAGGAGGTCTCTGGTGGACCAATGTCCTGAATTTGGTTCTCCCCCATCAGAGGCTGAGGTCTGACACCTGGCCAGAGCACCAAGACCCTGTCAGCTACATGGCTGGAGAAGATGGGCTATGATTTAGGTGTCAGTCACTGCCCTACTGTATCTCTGTCTCAACTGTTTCCAAAGGTCAGGCAGATAGATTGGGTTATTCCACCATTCCTCAGAACTTTCACATTCCAGTCTGGGATTTGTAGATGTACTCCTGATACTCTTTATTGAAATAACTTGCATTCGTGGTGGTGAGTGACATGCTAATAGTGTTTGTTCTCTTCAAT
>NW_020182428.1:0-429 GCF_003031525.2 Neophocaena asiaeorientalis asiaeorientalis | reverse complement strand
GTGGCTTCAGAGAATGAATTTGGAAGTGCTCCCTGCTCTGCAATTTTTTGAAATAATTTCGGAAGAATAGGTATTGGAGGAGGAGTCAAGATGGCAGAATAGGAGGACATGAGATTCTCATCTCCTACAAGTACATGAAGTATACACCTACAGATGAATGGAACAGTTCTCACAGAGCACCTACTGAGCAGTAGCAAAAGATCTCAGACACCTAAAAGGACAAGAAGAATCCCACATAAAACCAGGTAGGATGGAAGAAAGAAAATTATAAGGAAAAGAGGAAACAGGAAGCACCCGCACCCCTGGTGGGACACTGAAGGTAAGGAAATATTCCCACACTCAGAAAAGCCCACTCACAGCAGGAAAATCACCTGGGACAGAAAGGAAACTTTGGGTGATTGGAGGAGAATGCAGCAAAGAGTCTCTAGA
>NW_020182427.1:0-429 GCF_003031525.2 Neophocaena asiaeorientalis asiaeorientalis | reverse complement strand
CCTCATCCTAATCCTGCCTCTAAAGTCTGTCCTCCCTGCTCTCTGGAGGGCGGTCACCACCCCTGCCTCACTTTCCTGGAATCCACATTGCCAAGCGCATTGTCACATATATATGCGGTCAAAACATTTCTGGTGACAGAATGAAGAGAACTGCATGAATTCACCCTTGCTGTTCATTTTTATGTCACCATTATCTGTAAACTGTCAGAAACTGTGAGCTATGGTCCTGTAAAGAAATGTGGAAGAATTTAAATCTAATGTATGAGTCCCTTTAGAGGAGAATGCAGAGAGGTGAGGCTAGTTGTATTTTGGTGCAATTTAAGAAGTGGCAAAATAGAGTACAGGGTCAAACCTCTAAGTATTCGTATTAGAACTGAAAAAGAGATATATTGAGACTCAGGTTTTTATTTCAACCTTGGGTCTCATTTA
>NW_020182426.1:0-429 GCF_003031525.2 Neophocaena asiaeorientalis asiaeorientalis | reverse complement strand
AGGAGAGCGTGACATGGGTATCGCTGGCCATGATATCCAATTCTACTGGGTTTGTGATTTTTGCATCCTTCCAGAGTTGAATCTAATTTATCCCTGCTCCTGCCACACAACTGACAAAGCTGTGGTGGCTGTAACAGGCGAGATGGAAGAGCAGGGTACAACTGGTTCCAGAAAATGAAAGTCCATCTTTATGTTTCCTTTGCTAGAGGCCCTGGTGCTGGGAATGATCTTCCTGTACTTTCAGTGGTTGGGGTCCAAGGTTTCAAGGTGAGTATTTCATTGTCCATGATACTGCTGAGTGTCAGTGTGGAAATAATACACACAACTAGAAGACTTTGACCTCACACTTGACCTTAGATAATTCAGTTACCTGGAGTTTTCTCAGTTATAAAATGGAGATAATAAGTCTTTGGGGTTTCTCTGTGTTAT
>NW_020182425.1:0-429 GCF_003031525.2 Neophocaena asiaeorientalis asiaeorientalis | reverse complement strand
TTCTCAATGCAGTCAGAGTGACTGTTTGGTAGACAAAATGTATCCCTAAACCATCAAGGGATTTTCATAAGCAATTGGGATTACTCCAAAATACATTGCAGATTGGTATCAACTATCATATTTGAATTTGTATTCTAGCACTGAGAGCAATTTGTAGCACATTTTAAATCATGGCTCCTCCCTCACAATTTCAAAATGCTCCTGTCTCTGACAAGCACCAAATATGCTGTTGCTACAGCAGCAACATCAGAAATTGCCCAGAGATATCACACAAAACTGAATGACGGAAGAAAATTTCATAATCACTTTATAAGTACAAACCTTAAGTATAGCCCAATCTCCTTCACCTGGAGAAAAATTGAGATGAGTTTGGATTGAGAACGTTAATTGGAAACTGATATGCATGGCTCTCTGGCACAGAATTTAACT
>NW_020182424.1:0-422 GCF_003031525.2 Neophocaena asiaeorientalis asiaeorientalis | reverse complement strand
CCACAGCGGGAGAGGCCGCAGCAGTGAGAGGCCCGCGTATTAACAACAACAACAAACAAAACAAGGCAGAGGCCTGAAGGGAAAAAAAACTACCTGGGCAACCATCAGGAGAAGAATCTTTTCAGAATTGCTTATCTAAGTATGTGGGTTTTTGTGGAGGCCAGGGATCAACAAAGAGGATAAGGAGAAAGGCAAGGAAGTGTGATTTTATTTATCTCCTTCCTTGCACCCAGCACAGTACTTGCTTCTTTAGTGTCACACAGAAGAGAAGGAGTTGTGACTCTGGGTGAGTCGCTTAACCTCTGTAAATATCAGTTTCTCCATAATGACACCTACTTCAGGGTTTGCTTCAAAGATAAATGAAATAATGTATAAGAAGACATGTTTTGGGCTTCCCTGGTGGCGCAGTGGTTGAGAATCTG
>NW_020182423.1:0-424 GCF_003031525.2 Neophocaena asiaeorientalis asiaeorientalis | reverse complement strand
GCTTTATAACAAAGTGAATCAGTTATACATATACATATGCAGAACCCACTCTCTTATTCACATAAAATACTGCCTCTTCATCTATCTCTTCTGTATCCACAGCTAACACATAGATGGCACTCAATCCATATTTATAGAATAAATGTCACATCAACAGACAAGAGCCCAAGTCTATGACTCTTTCAGCATCAGGTAGTCCCGCTGGTTGCACCACATAGGTGGCCACTGTCCCAGCTCTGACTGAGGCACCCTGATCCCCTCTGGCTGAAAAGAATGGCTAGTTGGGTTTTTTCTTATTCTGGCTGAGCCTCCTTCCTCCCTCAGCCCAGTCTTCCAGAGTCAGCCCCGTCCGTTAGGAAAGAGTGCCCTCTGCTGACACAGACCAGCTCTTGTTGTGTGCATCCCTTTGGTACTGCAGTGTGAG
>NW_020182422.1:0-429 GCF_003031525.2 Neophocaena asiaeorientalis asiaeorientalis | reverse complement strand
AATCAGAAAAGATATTCAAACAGCTGTTTGAGTAGAAAGACCAATGAAGAAATACAGTGTGGAAGGCTATTTTAAGTTCTGCTATGATTATTTTATCTTCTTCTAAATCTCTCTTAATAAAAAATCTGTTATTTTATCACTTTCTTTGGTAATGGTTGATGAAACCATTCATTTCATATTCCCAGCTGTTAGCATATACTGCTTTATACCTGACTTTCCACCATTCCCACGTTGAGCGAACACTTGCATGTTGCACCAAGAGCTCCAAAAACTTTCAGTCGCTCTTGGTTGCTACTTGGATTAACTTAATTTCACAATATGGAAAAATCATGCTTCAACCTTCATGTTGTGACTTTTAACATGGGTACATCCTGAAAGAGAGACCAGCCAGTAGACAAAAGTGTATTTATTACTTCATTGTCTTAGATA
>NW_020182421.1:0-428 GCF_003031525.2 Neophocaena asiaeorientalis asiaeorientalis | reverse complement strand
TGTGTGTTTCCAAAGGAACTCCCGATCTTGAGATGTGTGTGATGGAGCATCACCCTTGACCTAAGAAGCTGCTTTGGGTGAGGGCGAACGGTCAGCGTGGTTGTCGTGCACAGGAAGAAACGAAGAGAGGTCTGGTGGAGAAGCGTACAGAGAGGGAGACACCAGTAAACCTGGAATAAAACCGGAAGATAAATAAACAGCATCAGTTGTACGTGTTTGTGCGGTGTTTGTTCAGGGGCTCAGGGTAGACACATCAGTCCCAGGCAGGCTTCTCAGTTTGCTGCCTGGGAATTACCAGTCCATGGAGAGCTGTAGAGGTGGGGGGAAATCATACTTTGGGATTGCATCAGAGGGTGCAGTTCTTCCTGTGGGATGGGGGTTGGGGAGGAAGGAGAGATAAGAGAAGGACTGGTTAACTGGGGCCTGTC
>NW_020182420.1:0-428 GCF_003031525.2 Neophocaena asiaeorientalis asiaeorientalis | reverse complement strand
TGTAGTGACCTAAGTGGGAAATAAAGAGTTAAACACAGGTCTCCTCAACGTAAACTGTTGATGCAATTACAAAGCACAGTGCATTAATCAATTCTGTGAACCGTCAAAAATTTTCTGTTCATCAAAGTACACAGGCCTTTAATGGTCTGGCTTAATTCAGGGTAGAAATCTGATAAGCATTCCCCAGGATGACAAATAGGTTTCAACTCATACATCAAATTTGAGCTATATGTAGTGGCTACTTAAATAACTGTGTCGACTTTCGTGGCTTTGTCTAGGCTCAGAAGGAATAAGTTCTGTGATTGATTAGCAGTGTCTGTCATGGGTGCATAATGGTTGAGTGTCTGCACGCAAAACCCTATCTGGTGTCCCTGATTTGTAGAAAATAGGTCTTGTATCCAGGGCTTTTGTGTAGTCACTCCAAATCA
>NW_020182419.1:0-414 GCF_003031525.2 Neophocaena asiaeorientalis asiaeorientalis | reverse complement strand
CCATGTCCCCTGCATCGGCAGGCAGACTCTCAACCACTGCCTCACCAGGGAAGCCCTGTACCTTCTTTTTTAATCATGTTTAGCTTTTGTTTGCAAGCTTCTTGCCTCATGGTGACAAGATTGCAGCAGTAGCTCCAGGCATTGCATGATTGCACAGTGATGTTCAAAGCAGGAAGGAAGAAAGAAAGAATGTCTTCATATACCCCTCTCCGTTTATCAGGGGAAAAAAATCTTCTCTTGTAGATTCCCAAGTCACGTTCCCTTACATTTTACCAACCAGAACTATCTAATTTAAACTAACTAAAGCTACAGGGGAAACAGAAGTCAATGGAGAACACTTTCAGGTTCTGTCTTATGAGTGGACTTTAAAAACAAGAAAGAAGGGGCTTCCCTGGTGGCGCAGTGGTTGAGAGT
>NW_020182418.1:0-428 GCF_003031525.2 Neophocaena asiaeorientalis asiaeorientalis | reverse complement strand
GCCATCTTGAAGGTCTCCCCTCATTTATTTATTTACCTCATTTATTTTTAAAATAAGTTTATTTGCAATCTGGTGACAACAAAGCTTGTGTAATCTTCAAACAGAGAGCTTCTGAATATATGAGTTCACTTTTCTGGGTCTTAGTTCCTTCATCTTTAACCCGTGCTCCCCGGGGCCCGACGGTGCATGCACGAGGCCACCCAGTGGTGACATGCTGACTGCCACCCCCATCTAGAGCAGCACCCAGGGCACTGCGGAGGCTGAACACACGAGGGCGCACAATGGCTGAGCGCAGGGCGACGTGGGGTCTGGCCAGGCGCAGGGGCCTATTTTCTTTTTTGTATACATATACAAGCCTTATTTTCTAAATGGTTTACAAGATGCAGTCACACATATTATTTATATATTCGGGGGGAAACATGTTTTTA
>NW_020182417.1:0-428 GCF_003031525.2 Neophocaena asiaeorientalis asiaeorientalis | reverse complement strand
GCCTGCGGATCCTTCTTGGACGCAGGCTCACCGCAAAGGAAGCTGCGAGGTGTCCGATTTGCACACGTGAAGCCCGAAATCCGGGGCGGTGGACGCCAGGCAAGGCAAGGCCATTGGTGGGCGCTGGGATGGAGAAGGGGGATGGGATGGACTCCTGCAGGAGATAAGGGGTGGAGGCGGGCGCCGGGGTGGGAAGGGGGAGTGCAATGGGCAGTAGGAAAGGGGAATAGCGTAAGGAATCAGGCAAGACATTGAAGGTGAGCACGGAGAGGCGAGGGCGCTGGGGGCCAAGAAAGAGAGTGGGGGTGGACGGGGGCGTGTGGGTAGCAGACTGGGGTGCTCAGAGCAGGAGGACAGTGCATGCGGGTCAGGGTGGTGGAGGGACAGGGGTTTTGCAGGGGATTGAGAGTGGGCACCAGTGGCGGGGG
>NW_020182416.1:0-427 GCF_003031525.2 Neophocaena asiaeorientalis asiaeorientalis | reverse complement strand
AGGCAGCACTTTTTACCCTAGCCACGACTTGGAACAACCAACATGTCCATCAGCACATGAGTGCATACGAAAGAAGTGGTCCATGTGTGCAGTGGAATATTACTCTGATAAAAAACGTAAATTAAATACGAAAAACGAACGTAAGTAAGGAGACATGTGCTTTGGGTGTTTATTCATACACATGCCACTGTAATTTACAAACAAGGAACACTACTTCAGAAACGTACTGTTTCCCTAGTAACCAGAGTGGGGAATGAAGAAATGCTGCCGCCCCGCGGCCCTTTGCCGCCACGGCGGCTGTGAAACCTGTGCTAAAGGTCAATTCATATTCACAAGGACTGCAGGGCTATAAAGGACACCTGCCAACCACATGGTTGAAGGAGGTCACGGCCAAAAACATTCAAAATATGGCGCATACTTTAAGAAA
>NW_020182415.1:0-428 GCF_003031525.2 Neophocaena asiaeorientalis asiaeorientalis | reverse complement strand
GAAGGAGGAATACTTGCCATCAGTTTTTAGACCTTGAAATATATTTAGATATGTGCATGAAAGGGAGATCAACAAAGTCATGACTGACTCAAACAAAGCAAGCAAATTTGTAAAGAGAAGGAAAGATGTAATTAGGATTTGGCTTATTGGAGGGACTTAAACTCTGATGTAATTAATTTTAGCTTGAAGTAGCACTAAAAGAAACTCTTGGCAAGAGGAATGATGTAATTCTGGAAACATGCTGATTTCAGAAGTCTTTTGAATACATTTAAGCATAAGAAACAATGAAGGTGAAAAGCTACTACTGAAGTTTTACTGATCATTATACATGTGATGATCAAAGTCTTAAAAAAAATAAATAAAAAGCTGTGATGAGGGAAAGGTAGTGGATTGCTGAATTGGTATAGAATAGAACCAGCCTCAGAAGT
>NW_020182414.1:0-426 GCF_003031525.2 Neophocaena asiaeorientalis asiaeorientalis | reverse complement strand
GTATGTTTCTAGCAATTTATCCATTTTTTCTAGGTTATCCAATTTGTTAGTGTACAATTGCTCCTAGTTATCTCTTATGATCCTTTGTGTTTCTGTGGTGTTAGCTGTAAGGTCTCCTCTTTTGTTTTTGGTTTTATTTACGAGTCCTCTCTTTTCTCCTTAGTGAGTCTAGCTAAAGTTTTTAAAATCTTTGTCTACATTTTCAAAAAACAAGCTCTTTAGTTTCACTAATTTTTTTCCTTTTTTTTTTCCTTTTTAGTCTCTATTTCTTTTGTTTCTGCTCTGATCTTTGTTATTTCTTTCCTTTTAGTAACTTTGGGCTACATTTGGTCTTTTTCTCGTCCCTTCAGGTATAGTTAGGTTATTTGAGGTGTTTCTTGTTTGCTTGTTTTGTTTTTTTTTTTGCGGTACGCGGGCCTCTCACTG
>NW_020182413.1:0-427 GCF_003031525.2 Neophocaena asiaeorientalis asiaeorientalis | reverse complement strand
GAAAAAGTCTCTTGCCTCTTTGGCAGCTCCAGACCTTTTACCGCACTCCCTCCCAGCTAGCTGTTGTGCACTAACCACTTCAGGCTGTGTTCACGCCGCCAACCCAAGTCCTCTCCTTGCGCTCCGACCGAAGTCCGAGCCACAACTCCCAGCCCCGTCCACCCCGGCAGTTGAGCAGACAACCCTCTCGGGCTGGTGAGTGCCTGTTGGCACCGACCTCCTGTGCGGGAATCTCCCCACTTTGCCCTCAGCACTCCTGTTGCTGTGCTCTGCTCCATGGCCCCGAAGCTCCTCCCTCCGCCCCTCACAGTTCCCCCCTCCGCCACCCACTGTCTCTGCCCACGAAGGTTGCTTCCATGTCTTGGCTATTGTAAGTAGTGCTGTTGTGAACACTGGGGTGCATGTATCTTTTCAAATTACAGTTTTC
>NW_020182412.1:0-427 GCF_003031525.2 Neophocaena asiaeorientalis asiaeorientalis | reverse complement strand
GAAAGCCTGCGCACAGCAATGAAGACCCAAGGCAGCCAAAAAATTAAAAATTAAAAAATATTTAAAAATCAATAAAATCCTTTTAAAAAATTTAAAAAAATAGTAACAAAAATTACTTTATTATTACTATTCACATGTTTTTAAATTTTTCATTGAGGTATGGTTTATATGCACTACGCTGCACAGATTTTAAGTGTTCAGTCTGATGTCAACCATGTAACCACCACCCAAACAACACAGAGAACATTTTCACATACTAGAAATTTCCCTCATGCCCCTTTCCAGTGTTCCCTCTGCAAGAGGCAATCACTTTTTGACATTTGTCATCATAGATAAGTTTTATCTGTCCTGGAAAGCCATAGAAATAAAATCATAAAATAAGTTTTGAGTGTGTGTTTTTCTTCTTTTCCTCAATATAATTTTTTTT
>NW_020182411.1:0-427 GCF_003031525.2 Neophocaena asiaeorientalis asiaeorientalis | reverse complement strand
CTGGTTTGGCTGAATTTTTACCCTTGGGCTTTATGAAACACCTTGGCATCCTGATACTGAATCTCCACCTGCCAACCCATTTCACCTCCAGCACTGTTCCTTGGAACAAAGACCTTCTATCAGTGAATATTGAGCAGGTTATTTACTTTCTGTGTGCCTCAGTCACTTCATCTATAAAATGGCAGAAGCTGATTAGTGTTTTCCAAAGTGCAGGATAATCACTTGGAGAAAGATGAGGTCTTAAGTCTTATTTAGAGCTAATATCAAATAATATTGAATGACATAGTGATTCTTTTTCTAATTTTCTTCCAATCAAGAAGAAAGTTAGTTTGATTCTAGTACATTTTTAATACTTTTCTAATGCCTGTTAATCTCTTTTTAAAAAATAAATTTATATATTTATTTTTGGCTGTGTTGGGTCTTCGTT
>NW_020182410.1:0-427 GCF_003031525.2 Neophocaena asiaeorientalis asiaeorientalis | reverse complement strand
ATTGAAGAGGCTGCCTTCTCTCCACTGTATATTCTTGCCTCGTTTATCAAAGTTAAGTTGACCATATGTGATTGGATTTATCTCTGGGTCTTCTATCCTGTTCCAATTGTGAATATTTCAGTTTTTGTGCCAGTACCATACTCTGTTCATTACTGCAGCTTTGTAGAATAGTCTGAAGTCACGGGTTCTGATTCCTCCAGATCCATTTTTCATTCTCAAGCTTGCTTTGGCTCTTCGGAGTCTTTTGTACTTCCATACAGACTGTGAACTTTTTTATTTCTAGCTGTGTTTAAAATGCCTAGCAGCAGTTTGATACGGAGTGCATTGAATGTGCTACTTGCTTTGTGTCGTAGAATCACTTTTACAATGTTGATTCCCCTAATCCAAGGACATGGTATATTACTACATCTATTTGTTTCATCTGTCA
>NW_020182409.1:0-427 GCF_003031525.2 Neophocaena asiaeorientalis asiaeorientalis | reverse complement strand
CACATCCTCCACAGAAGATGCGTTCTTGTTTGCTTCTGATCATTTGAAATCAAATGAGAATAATCATCCAACTCCCTGATCGATTTCTCCCCATCCAAGTTAAAATCACTCAGTAAAATTATGTTAAAACACAGCTTAAATTTGCGGAGTATGCAAATAATATGCACCATTTCCATAAAAGCAGGGGAAGAGGGGTGTGTGCTTGTGGATGAGGAAGACATGCAAGGAAGGACACTTGAGAAATTCTCAACAGCAGTTTATTTTGGGAACAGAGACAGATACCTGTGGTCTGGGGCAGGAGTGAGACTTGCTGTACAGTGGGTGAATGCTCTTTTGCGTGGTTAGGTTTTATTGTTAACTCTGCATGAGTATGACTTTTAATTGAAAAGTAGTTTCTGAGAATACCCTGGTGGCCCAGTGGTTAGGA
>NW_020182408.1:0-422 GCF_003031525.2 Neophocaena asiaeorientalis asiaeorientalis | reverse complement strand
GCGGATTCTTAACCACTGCGCCACCAGGGAAGCCCCCAAGCCCTTCATTTGTCTTAAACTTGCTGTGTGACTGTGAGCAAGTTACCTACCTTCTCTGTGCTTTAGTTTCCTTACCTATAAAATGTAGATTATACCGAGCTCACAGCACTGTTGCGAAGGTGTGTGTAAATCACTTTTACATGTGTCTGGCACATGGTAAGCCCCAAATGATTGTTGCTAGGAAGAGCAGTAAGTTCCTACTCACATCCATTAGTTGCCTCTTAAAAAATTTATACATTTTAATTTATTTTTATTATTATTTTTTTCTTGTTTTTGGCCACGCCACACGGCTTGCGGGATCTTAGTTCCCCGATCAGGGATTGAACCTAGGCCCTCGGCAGCGAAAGTGTGGAGTCCTAACCACTGGACTGCCAGGGAATTCC
>NW_020182407.1:0-427 GCF_003031525.2 Neophocaena asiaeorientalis asiaeorientalis | reverse complement strand
GAGAGTAGTAAGAACGCAGTTATGGGAGTCATGCCATCTAAGTCTTGGTGACAATGAGGCTTTACAAGTCCGGGTATCATAGAGGTGTATCGTAAGTCAGAATCTACTTTCTTCTCTGTGACATACTTTCCTGATTCTCAAGGTCAAATCTCACTGTGCAGCCAAATAGCCATGCAGATGGGCTTAAGATGCAGCAGCATGACTGAGGTGGCCCATCCTTTGGAAAATTATGGAATAAGTCCTAGACCATAGAAGCTATACTCATCATATTTTTAAAGGTTGATAAGACACACAGTAGTAGGTGCTGTTGAAATAATCATCACCAAATAGTCAAGAAATATATGCTGAATATCTCATTTAAACTGAAGATGGTGTTATGTCTGGGTATTCTGAACGGCACATAGCCACTCTCCCATGGCGTCTGAGT
>NW_020182406.1:0-427 GCF_003031525.2 Neophocaena asiaeorientalis asiaeorientalis | reverse complement strand
AAGGTCATTTAAAAAGGATTCAAATCAAGGCTCTCTGCCAACAAGCTAATTTCAACAGGTACATTTTATTCCCAATGTTTTTAAAAGTAACTCACTCACCAGGAAGTGTGATGTACATCACTAACTATTTACAAAAGGGAAATGTGACCTGAAGCATGAGATCACCTCACAAGGGTCAGAATGCTTGTGATCAAAATGTCTACAGGCAATAAATGTGGCAGAGTGCTTGGAGAAGTGAGAATCCCTTTAAGCCGTCCATAGAACTGAATATTGGAAACTGGCTTTATCTAAAACTCTATGCAGGTTCCCTAAGTGAATATACCAAAAACTACCCTGTGACAAACCTATGGTCCTCTGGGACAGATACTACTAGGACATCGTCCTTTCAAAGCACACCGGCACTCCTACATTGCTTGCAGACCTATTT
>NW_020182405.1:0-426 GCF_003031525.2 Neophocaena asiaeorientalis asiaeorientalis | reverse complement strand
GTGTGTGTGTGTGTGTGCGTATGCCCATGCGTGTGAGTGTGTGCGTGAAGTGTTTGCGTTTGTACGCACCGGACAAAGCAGGGAAGGAAGTGAGCCCCCCGGCTGAGAGCGATGCTCTCTGGGAGAGCAGGGGGAGAAAGTCACACTGACTTTCACTTCTCGCTTTTCAACCGTTTGGATCATGTGTCTTTGAAAGTCTTTGACTTTCATCTTTGTGTTTTCAGTATTTTCAAGGTTTAGGGCCCAAATGAAACAAAGCAATCCCCACATGCCCGCAGCCCCGTCATGGGAAAAAAGAGTGGAAGTGATCAGCTGTGGCCAAGCCAGAGCCGAGGGTCCGAGTCCAAGGAAGAGAAACAAGAACCCGGAAAGGATGGCCTCACTCAGACTGCTGGCAGAGCAGGGCACTTAGTGTGATTTCCAGGC
>NW_020182404.1:0-427 GCF_003031525.2 Neophocaena asiaeorientalis asiaeorientalis | reverse complement strand
TATGTCTTTTTTTTTTCTGGCTGCTTACATAATTTTTAAGAAAGTTCAGTATTATTATTGTACGTGTATTTTCTTCTGCTTGGGGTTCTTTAATTTCCTAGAATCTGTAGGGTTATAGTTCAAATCCAGCCAAGAAATTTTGGCTGTTTCTCTAAACATTTTTTTCTGTCTCCTTTGGAATCCAACTGACACATATTTGAGACTACTTAATACTGGAGTCTCTGTGTTTGTTTTGTTTTGTCTTGTGTGCTTTTCTCCCTGTGCTTCAGTTTGCATAGTTTCTATTGCTGTCTTCACATGTACTGATGTTTCCTGTCTGTGTCTAATGTGCTTTTACTCCCATCCAGGGTATTTTTCACTCCAGATATTGAATTGTTCATTTCTAGAGACTCCATTTGCAACTTTCTTATATCTCCCATTTCTCTTA
>NW_020182403.1:0-426 GCF_003031525.2 Neophocaena asiaeorientalis asiaeorientalis | reverse complement strand
GAAAAAGGTATTCCATGCAAATGGAAATGAAAAGAAAGCCAGGACAGCAATACCTATATCAGGCAAAATAGACTTTAAAACAAAGACTAACATGCGACAAAGAAGATTACATGATGCTAAAGGGACCAATCCAACAAGAAGATATAACAGTTGTAAACATATATGCACCCAACATGAGCAACTATTACATAAAGCAAATATTAAAAAACATAAAGGGAGAAACTGACTGTAACAAAATAACAGAAGGGAACTTTAACACCACATTTACATCAATATACATATCACCCAAACAGAAAATTACCAAGGAAACCCTTGCCTTCAAGGACACATTAGACTAGATAGACTTAATAAATATATACATAGAACATTACACCCAAAAGTAGTAGAATACACATTCTTTTTAAGTGCACCTGGAACATTCTCCAG
>NW_020182402.1:0-425 GCF_003031525.2 Neophocaena asiaeorientalis asiaeorientalis | reverse complement strand
CAACAGTGAGAGGCCCGTGTACCGCAAAAAAATAAAAAATATGAAAATAAAAAAATAAATTTTATAAAATTCCAAGGGCTATTTTCGAGAAAGAGCAAAAACAGTCCTCAAATTCATATGGAACCACAAAAGACCCCAACTAGTTGAAAGCAGTTCTGAGAAAGAAGAGCAAAGCTGGATACATCACAACCCCTGATTTCAAACTTTATTGCAAAGCTATAGTAATCAAAACAGTATGGTACTAGCATAAAGACAGACACCTAAACCAATGGAACAGAATTCAGAGCAGAGAAATAAATTCAGCAATATATGGTCAACTAATATTTGACAAGAGAGCCAAGAAAACCGAATAGTGAAATGATAGTCTCTCTCTCTCTCTTTTCAATTTTATTGAAGTATAGTTGATTTACAGTGTTCTGTTAATT
>NW_020182401.1:0-426 GCF_003031525.2 Neophocaena asiaeorientalis asiaeorientalis | reverse complement strand
TTCTTTTTCTTCTCTGATTGCTGTGGCTAGGATTTCCAATATGATGTTGAATAAAAGTGACAAGAATGGGCATCCTTGTCTTGCTCCTGACTTAGAGGAAATGTTATCACTTTGTAGTATAATATTGGATCCGAGTTTGTCATATTTGGTATTTGTTATGTTAAGGCAAGTTCTCTTTATACCAGCTTTGTTGAGAGATTTTTTAAATCATAAATACATGTGGAATTTTGTCAAAAGCTTTTTCTGCATCTATGGAAATGATAATATAATTTTTATTTTTCAATATATTAATATGATGTATCACATTGATTGATTGGTGGATATTGAAACATCCTTGCATCCATGGGATAACCCTACTTGATCATGGTGTACAATCCTTTTAGTATATTGTTGAGTTCAGTTTGCTAATATTTTGTTGAGGATTTT
>NW_020182400.1:0-426 GCF_003031525.2 Neophocaena asiaeorientalis asiaeorientalis | reverse complement strand
GTTGCTTCATTTGCAAATGATTTCTCCCATTCTGAGAGTTGTGTTTTGCCCTTATTTATGGTTTTCTGTATTGCACAAAAGCTTTTAGCTTTCATTAGGTACATTTTTTGTTTTCTTTGTTTGTTTTTATTTCCATTTCTTTAAGAGGTGGGTGACAATGGATCTTGCTGTGATTTATCTCGTAGGGCGTTCTGCCTATGTTTTCCTCTAAGTGTTGGATAATGTCTGCCCTTACATTTGGGTCTTGAATCCATTTTGAGATTATTTTTCTCTATGGTGTGTAGGGAAGTTTTCTAATTTCATACATTTACATGGACCTGTCCAGTTAGCCCAACATCACTTATTGAAGAGGCTGCCTTTTCTCCACTGTGTATGCTTGCCTCGATTATCAAAGGTAAGTTGACCATATGTGCGTGGGTTTATCTC
>NW_020182399.1:0-426 GCF_003031525.2 Neophocaena asiaeorientalis asiaeorientalis | reverse complement strand
TTATTAGTTTTCTGCTAAACACCAAAAGTAAGTCAAAGGAGGTTATAATATGCTTTACTTTCAAGCCTTTATATCTTGATCATCAATAGGTCACTAAGAGTTATTCCAGTTCTTTAACTGAAACCTCTATGTTTTCAAAACTCCTACTGCTCTAAAATCAAATCTCAGAAATATTTAAGGTAAATATTTGACATGTTTTTCTCTAAGTATATATTTTCCTAGAAAGTATAAAGGAAATAGTAGGTAAAAACCCTTAGTTTCAAACAAATATTACTTGTTGACCAAATGAAAGCAATTTATAAAACCAAGTAGACAGTTACTTCCAAATATTTTAGATAAAAAACTACATAGATTTCATACACTTTAGTTTTCCTCAAAATTCCTATATCTGAATTAAAATAATTATTATATATGAAATGAAGTAAT
>NW_020182398.1:0-426 GCF_003031525.2 Neophocaena asiaeorientalis asiaeorientalis | reverse complement strand
CTCTTATAACAAAAGGGAGGGTTTGTCTCATGATCACTGATTGTCTAACTTATTGATCAGCAGCAGGTGGCTCCATGGTGGCAATCAGGACTAGGGAGTGCTTCTGTGAGGGGAAAGCAGTGCCTGAGAATTTTCTGCAAGGAAGCACAGGAACAGATAAGGTTAAAATTTATACTTGAGCTTCTAGTCTTGTAGTAACTAGGTATACTTGTTAGTGTAATAGAGACAAAGTTAATTTTTTATTTCTGTGAGCCTGGTTTCTGTCTCTGGGACTCCGGCTCAAAAAGCCTTTGACCTTTAGCCTGTTTTGCCCAAGGCCATTCCCTAGTACTTTTCAAAATGGCTGTGCTCTTGTCCTCCTGTCTCAGAAAGGCCTGATCTGAGCCCCATTATACCATCATTGACAACCAATGCCAAATTCTCTTT
>NW_020182397.1:0-426 GCF_003031525.2 Neophocaena asiaeorientalis asiaeorientalis | reverse complement strand
TGTCCCCTGCATCAGCAGGTGGACTCTCAACCACTGCGACAACAGGAAAGTCCTCCTTTTTTTATTGACGAATAGTTGACTCACAATGTTGTGTTAGATCAGGTATACAGCAAAGTGTTTCAGTTATATATATTTTCCATCATAATTTATTAGATAATGTTGAATATGCCTCCCTGTGCTGTATAGAATATCCTGTTTTTTATCTAATTTATATATAGTTGTATGTATCTGTTAATCTCAAACTTATTTGTTCCTTCCCTACGGTTTCCCTTTTGACAACCATAAGTTTGATTTCTATGCCTGGGAGTCTCTCTGTTTTATAAATATGTTCATTTATATCCTATTTGAGGTTTCACGTATGAATGATGTATGATATTTGTCTTTCTGTATCTGACTTACTTCACTTAGCATGATAATCTCTAGGTC
>NW_020182396.1:0-409 GCF_003031525.2 Neophocaena asiaeorientalis asiaeorientalis | reverse complement strand
GCTGTATAAAAAAATAAAATAAAATTCAGAAATTCAAAAAACAAGACTATATATAACATACACAAAAGAAGATATACAGATAGGTTTTATGTTATAAAGAATAAAGACTCTTAAATCTACCATTCGAGTTAAGAACTAAGATATTCCCAATTCTTTGCATGAGCTTCCCACATCCCACCTGCCTGTCATTCCTCCAGAGATAACCACTGCCATGAATTTATCATTTCCTCAGCATTTCTTAATAGTTTTACCACATATACATATGTCTCTAAATACTATTTTTGTTTCAGTATTTTTAAACTTTACTGAAATGATATCAAACTGTATACAGTTCATACAGATGGGACAGTATATAGCCATTAAAATGTGAAAAAAGGGCTTCCCTGGTGGCGCAGTGGTTGAGAGTCTG
>NW_020182395.1:0-425 GCF_003031525.2 Neophocaena asiaeorientalis asiaeorientalis | reverse complement strand
GTATAAAACAGGGGGAGGGCAGCTGACATGAGCAAATAGATCAATCGAATGTAATGAAAAGTCCAGAAACAGAGACTTTGGCGTATGTGAAATTAATACACAGGAAAGGACGCATTTCGCATCCACAGGGATTGATGGCACTAAACGGTGTTGAGACACTTCTCTACTGTTGTGGAAGAAAAACAGAATTAATCTTTAACCTCAGATCATTTCCCGAAGTCATTTCAGGTGGATTTCAGACATCAGTGTAAAACAGAACTGTAAAAACATTGGACAAAAATATAAGAAAATGGAACCTGGAGAGACAGAAGACCTCAAACAAGACACAGGAAATGCAAAAGGCTAAACTAAAGAACACATAGCTTGACTACCTCAAAATTTAAAATTCCTGTACCACTCACAATACAGTTAAGAATTACCCACAG
>NW_020182394.1:0-425 GCF_003031525.2 Neophocaena asiaeorientalis asiaeorientalis | reverse complement strand
AAGTTAAGGCTTTTGTTTCTAACGCAACTTACCTGTGCCCTGTGTGATGCTTATTCATTGGAAAGTGTTCAGACTTCCTTTAAGACTAAGGCCAGGGTGAGTTTTTATTAATATTGCATCTGTAGCTCGAAACTAGTATGTGTTCTCTGGTTGATAACTGTCTTAACCAAAACGTGTGTATTCTTTGTGTGTGTGCTTGCTCTTTTAATCTTTGAGAGTAATGATTTGCGTGTGTGTGCAAATGCACACAAACATTTAAAAACATTTGTATATTTATATATTTTAGTAGGCGTTACTGGGTTCAGGTAGGAGTAGTTTTCAGAATAAAGATTGTCAAATTATTCTAGGTGAGTGAGTCAGGGCAGACAGCGCACAGCGTGGCACGTGCAAGTGGGGGAGGGGGCAGGGCTTGGCATGGCTCAGCA
>NW_020182393.1:0-425 GCF_003031525.2 Neophocaena asiaeorientalis asiaeorientalis | reverse complement strand
GGGGGCTGTGAGGGCAGGATCCGTCCCAGGCCTCTCTCCCTGGCTGGTAGACGGCCGTCTTCTCCCCGCGCCCCTTCACACCCTCTTCTCTCTGCGCCTGTCTGTGCAGAAACCTCCTCTTCTTATAAAGACCCCAGTCACGCTGGACTGCGGCCACCCTCGTGGCCTCGTTCTAAGTTGATTACCTCTATAAAGATCTCGTCTCCAAGTAAGGTCGTACTCTGAGGTACTACGGATTAGGACTTCACCCATGTGAGCTCTGAGAGACACAGTATCAGCCCATAACAGCGGCTGAAGACAATGCTCGTGAGAAAGGCCGAGGTGTCCCTCCCTCTCCTGGGACCTCTGCAGACCATCTTCCTCCGCAACAATCTACTTCCTGCTCATGTGGGCTACTCCCCCTCGTGGATGAAAACAATGTCACA
>NW_020182392.1:0-425 GCF_003031525.2 Neophocaena asiaeorientalis asiaeorientalis | reverse complement strand
AAGCTGCCATAGTGGAGATTATTTTCGCTCAGCTTCACTTTTATAATTCCCCAAGGGTCGAACCCGGTGCCTTGGAGAGTAGGTACTGCTACCAGGTTTAAGGGTAAGGCCATAGTCCAATGGCAGAGAAGGGTTGAAGGGATTCTCTTTGCTGTAAAACTCAGAGCAGAGGCAGAACATAGAGCATCTTCCAAAATGCTGGAAATTGTCTTTCATGGCAGTTTTCTTTATTGTGTGTTTAATTGAAATCTGCATTTCTAAGCTTCTTTTTTGAACGAGGGTTTTCTCCAGGTAGTGTCTCTGGTGGTTAAATTCACAGCCTTTGGCATAAAATAGGCCTTGGTGTATTACCTCATTTGACACTAGTCAATTGTGCAAATGGTAAGAAAGTTGTTTGAACTCTGTATTCGTCTTTATTCATTTCT
>NW_020182391.1:0-425 GCF_003031525.2 Neophocaena asiaeorientalis asiaeorientalis | reverse complement strand
TAGGGTGTCCAGCACTGTATCTTGCTGATCATTGAGTGGAGGTGGGTCTTAGCATTGAGATGGAGGTCTCTTGGAGAACTCTTGCTGATTAATATTACATGGGGTCAGGAGTTCTCTTGTGGACCAATATCTTGAATTTGGCTCTCCCCCCTCAGAGACTGAGGTCTGACACCTGGCCAGAACACCAAAACCCTGTAAGCCACATGGCTGGAGAAGATGAGCTATGAGTTAGGTGTCAGTCACTTCCCTACTGTAGCTCTGTCTCAACTGTCTCCAACGGTCATGTAGATACATTGGGTTATTCCACCATTCCTCAGAACTTGGAATCCTCAGAATCCAGTCTAGGATTTGTAGATGTACTCCTGATACTCTTTATTGAAATACCTTGCATTCATGGTGGTGAGTGACATGCTAATAGTGTTTGT
>NW_020182390.1:0-425 GCF_003031525.2 Neophocaena asiaeorientalis asiaeorientalis | reverse complement strand
AAATGATTACATTCTGAGATATGTGTGCATTATTGCCTCCATAGTCATTATAAATTACTGAACCTTTTTTTTTAAAATACCTACTGGCTGTGTTAGTTTTCTGTTGCTATTGCAACAGAATCCCTCAAAGTTAGTGGCTTAACCCACACAGATGTGTGATCTTACACTTCTGAACATCAGATGTCCAGCATGGGCTTCTCCAGGCTAAGGTCAGGGTGTCTTCAGGGCTGGTTCTTCTGAGGCTCCCTCCCGAGGACAGTGTTTCCTGGCCCTGTCCTCTCCCAAGACCGCTCACGTTCCTTGGCCCAGCTTCTGACTGTTCTTCTGTAATCACACTGCCCTCTGACTTCATCTGGAACCAGTTCTTTGATTTTAAGGATGCAGGTGATCACCTGGGCCCACCCCAGTTACCCACAGTAACCTGT
>NW_020182389.1:0-424 GCF_003031525.2 Neophocaena asiaeorientalis asiaeorientalis | reverse complement strand
CATTGTGTTCAGAGACATATATTGAATGACTAAAATCCTTTTAAAAAATTTTTAAGTATTTTTTTAATTTATTTTTTTGCTGCATTGGGTATTTTTTGCTTTGCCGGGGCTTTCTCCAGTTGCAGCGAGCAGGTCCTACTCTTCGTTGCAGTGCACTGGCTTCTCACTCGATGTCTTCTCTTGTTGCAGAGCACAGACTCTAGGTGCATGGGCTTCAGTAATTGTGGCACACAAGCTCTAGAGTGCAGGCTCAGTAGTTGTGACGTACTGGCTTATTTGCTCCACGGCATGTGGGATATTCCCGGAACAGGGATTGAACCCTTGATCCCTGCATTGGCAGGCAGATTTTTAAGCACTGAACAACCAGTGAAGTCCCTATTCCTGTATTCTTAATCTTTTGTGTAGATCCATATTCCAATCTGGT
>NW_020182388.1:0-425 GCF_003031525.2 Neophocaena asiaeorientalis asiaeorientalis | reverse complement strand
GAGCAAAAACACGCTTTTAGGTAGATTTGACTAAATGACTGGCTCTGAGGTCATCTCTCTTGGACGTTCGAGACGGTGTGTTTCATCGGACTTCATAGGAACTCAGAGATGTGAAGAGAAAAGGCATAGCTGCCGTGTACTCTTCCTAGACTTGGGCCACCAGGCATGGTCTCAGGTCCCCACAGATCCACAGAAATTTTAACATTTGTTTTTCCATTTTAATGGTGATCTAAACATTAAATATAGCATATTCTGGATTGACACTTCTTAACCAGGCAGGGTTTGACACATGCATTTATGATCAATATCACTAAGTCAAAGTCAGGGATTTGACAGGCAGTGAAGGTTTAGTGATAGTTCAGTGAGACAGGAGTGGAAACAGAATTATTTGGGGTGCAGGCAGCCTAAGCGCGAGAGCCCACAGC
>NW_020182387.1:0-424 GCF_003031525.2 Neophocaena asiaeorientalis asiaeorientalis | reverse complement strand
TGATGATTTGATACATGTATATATTGCAAAATGATTACCACCATAAGGTTAGTTAACACATTCATCACCTCACATAAATACTATATTTTTAAGACATTTAAGTTTTACTCTTTTAGCAATTTGCAAGTATAAAATACAGCATCATTAACTATAGTCATAATGATGTATACTAGATTCCCAGAATTTATTCAGATTACAACTGGAACTTTGTAACCTTTGACTAACATCTCCACATTTCCCTCTCCCTCCAGGTCCTGGAAACCACCATTCTAATCTCTGTTTCCATAAATTTGACTTTTTCTAGATAAACGTATAAATGAGGTCATACAGTACTTGCCTTTCTCTGATTTATTTCATTTAGCATAGTACCTTCAAGTTCCATCCATGTTGTAACAATAACAGGCTTTTTTTCTTTTATGGCTGA
>NW_020182386.1:0-425 GCF_003031525.2 Neophocaena asiaeorientalis asiaeorientalis | reverse complement strand
CATAGGTTATTCAGAAATGTATTTAATTTCCAGATACTTGTGGGTTTTTCCAGATGTTTCTATTATTAATTTCTAATTTAATTGTTATGGCCAGAGAACATTCTGTTCATGATTCTTATTCTTTTAAATTATTGACATTTATTTTATGGCCCAGAATATGGTCTATTTTGGCAAATGTTCCATGTCCCTTCTGGGATTCCAACTAGATGTATAGTAGACCATCTGATATTGCCCCACAGCTCTTGGATGCTCTGTTTTTTTGTTTTTAACCCCACCCCACTTCAACCCTCTTAGGTTAGTAAAAATTAGCAGAACTGAAATCAATCTTCCAGGTTACTGATTTTTTTTCCCCTCAGATGTATTGAGTATACTGATGAGTTTGTTGAAGGCATTCTTCTCTTGTTGCTGTGGGTTTTTTTTTTTTT
>NW_020182385.1:0-424 GCF_003031525.2 Neophocaena asiaeorientalis asiaeorientalis | reverse complement strand
TTTCATTGAAGGATTAATTGACATTTAATACAGGAAGAATATGGGCCCTATAGATAACCTTAACACTTAAAAACTACAATGTAGAAATACTAACCTTCTGAGAGGGAATCTGTCACATCTGTAGTCCCTAAAGCACTATCGGATGATTTCCATTAATATTAATTAGGTCAATAAAAAGTATTAATGTTTAAATACAAGCCATGGTTATCAGAAAAATTTATTAGCCTTAATACTTCACTCCCCATTTGTATAGGATAAATGAGGTAATTCAAAAGAGAGAGATTTTATGTTTTATCATTAGTAAATAGCTAAGCAGTGAAGAACTGAGGAACTCAGCTTTGACCACATCTTGGACTAAGTGAGATTTAAGGATTGTTTGGTATCCAAGGATACCTCTTAATGTAATTTCTATAAATCTGAGAAG
>NW_020182384.1:0-417 GCF_003031525.2 Neophocaena asiaeorientalis asiaeorientalis | reverse complement strand
TCCTGTAATAACCTATGATGGAAAAGAATCTGAAAAAGAATCACTGAATCACTTTGCTGTACACCTGAAACTAATGCACTGTAAATCAACCATACTTTAATAAAAAATATAAAAATAAAAATAGAGATATTAAGTATAAAAGGTACAATTTTACAATTCTTGGCTCTGTTTAAATAAACACACACAATAATTTGTATACAGGTTTACATTTACAGAATAACTCTGAAAGTCCATGACTAAAATCTACTTCCTAAAGAGGTTGATTTGGATTTTCTTTGTTTGTTTGTATTTATTTGTTTACTTGATTTGAACCCTGAACCTAACAACTTTGGTCTTTTTCACAGCAGTGGGATATATGAAACAATACTAGAGTCTGACACCCTCACACCATACACAAAAATAAACTCAAAATGACTT
>NW_020182383.1:0-418 GCF_003031525.2 Neophocaena asiaeorientalis asiaeorientalis | reverse complement strand
ATGTCAATCCCAATCTCCCAATTCAACCCACCATCACCACCCAGCTCTGCCACTTTCCCCCCATTTTTCACCCTTAATTTTAATATTTTTAAATTTTTTTTTGGTAGATACTCTTCATGAGGAATGGGTTTGTTAAAAGATCATAGATTTTTTTCAATCGTGAAACGTTGTTTAATAATATCAAATGCTTTTATTATTTCAGATGATTGTATAGGATTTTTTCCCTTTGATATGCTAAGTAGTGAATTTCATTAATAGATTTTTAATTTGTAAAATATCCTCATATTCTTTGGATATTCTCAAAGTGACATATATGTATGTATGAACACACTGCAGGATTCCATTTTCTCTAACACAGGCTATATATTTTTTTTAGGTCAGTCTTTTTTTTTTTTTTGCGGTACGCGGGCCTCTCACT
>NW_020182382.1:0-423 GCF_003031525.2 Neophocaena asiaeorientalis asiaeorientalis | reverse complement strand
GAGTGTGGGTTCAATCCCTGGTCGGGGAGCTAAGATCTCACACGGCTCGCAGGCAAAAAACCAAAACAGAAAACAGTAACAATATTGTAACAAATTCAATAAAAATCTTTTAAAATGGTCCACATCAAAAAAAAATCTTAAAATAATTTTTTTAAAAACCCATGATGTTACCTGCAACATTACTGTGTGTACATGCATCTGAGTGCACACACAGACACCCATTCAAGGGAGGGACAGTGTAAAAACTATCTGATCATAAAGGGAAAATGCGATTCAGGAGTTATTAGCATAAAGGATTCATGCAGGAGAAAAATAAGATAAATCACCCTGTTCATTCATTTATAAACTTTTCAATTATTAAATATTTAATGAGAACTTCCAATATTTCAGAACCTGGATTGTTATGATGATTAAACATAAATA
>NW_020182381.1:0-424 GCF_003031525.2 Neophocaena asiaeorientalis asiaeorientalis | reverse complement strand
CTGCTGCTGCTGCTAGTACTGCTACTGATAGTAGTGCAGCACATGGCAAATACTACTACTGTTATTACTGCTGCTGCTGCTGCTACTACTGCTACTACTATTACCAATACTACTAGCCCAATGCATGGTAAATATACTGCTACTCCTATTGCTCCTACTACTACTATTTATACTGGTGAACTGCCTGGCAAATCTGCTGTTACTACTACTGCTTCTGCTGCCACTTTGACTTCTGCTGCTACCCCTACTATTTATACAACTACCAGCCCAGTGCATGGCAAATACTATTACTATTATTACTACTTCTGCTGCTGATACTACTACTGCTACTGCTGCTACTTCTCCTCCTGCTGCTACTACTACTATGACTACTAGTCCAGTGCAAGGCAATTACTACTACTATTACTACTACTGCTGTTGCTGC
>NW_020182380.1:0-423 GCF_003031525.2 Neophocaena asiaeorientalis asiaeorientalis | reverse complement strand
AATTAAACTTGAAAGGTTTGTAGGGACGATTCATTTCCTTTTGTAGCTTAATTCCATAAGGTTTGCATTCCATTTTACTAGTGGGATGATAAAAAGTAACCTGATGTTATTTTAATGGTAATAATAAATAATACATAACAAAGCTAGAATAAAGGGTTTCTTTTAAATAGCAAAGTAAAAATGGAAACACATGTTCCATACAATTCTGAATTGACTTATTTTTTAAAAGCCTCTGTAAACATTTTTAAGGCGTGTATCTATCTAATTGCTTTTGTTAATACCACTTTCGTTCTTTTCTAGAAAGACAACTTTACAATAGGCACACAGGTATGTCTTTATATGCCTCCTAGTTAATCCTCCGAATTGACCAGTTTAAAATGGATGGAGTATGCTCTTTACAAAGAAAGTTGAACATACAATTAA
>NW_020182379.1:0-418 GCF_003031525.2 Neophocaena asiaeorientalis asiaeorientalis | reverse complement strand
GGACTATCAACCACTGCGCCACCAGGGAAGCCCTAAAAACATAATCTTATTATGTATTAGTGCACTGGTGGAAGTATAAATCAGTTCAATTTAAAATATGTTCATCTATATACATTTGACCCCAAAATTCTACTCTTAGGACTTTATGCTACAGAGAAAAGCATGCACAAACTTAAATGACTGCATAGGTACAGTTTTTAAAAAGTCACAGCAATAGTTATAACAGCCAAAAAAGCAGAAACAACCCATAAACCAGTACTGAGTATGCTTAACTAAACTGCATTGTATCTATGTGATGAAATGCTATATAGCCACTAAAAATACTCCTGTCAGAAAACAACATAGGAAAATGAAAATAGGTGAAAAAGTGTTACAAAAGACAGAAAGAAGGAAGGAAGGAAGAAAGAAAAAAGAAAGA
>NW_020182378.1:0-423 GCF_003031525.2 Neophocaena asiaeorientalis asiaeorientalis | reverse complement strand
TCTGCTGGTAAAGAATGTTATGGTCCTGAACCTCTACCACCACCTGGTGTGTCTGGTTTCTGGCCGTGGCGTACTGCAGAACGTGCAAAAAGCAACAGGTAACGTGTTTGCATTCCCTGTCTTTTTCAATCATTCAGAGTCCCTTATTTTGGAACTTCTGTTATGTGAGCGGTCTCTGGTGCTTTCTATAGAGGAAAAAAGATAACTCACACATGGCTTCTGCCTAATGAGCCCTCTAAGGAAGAAAAACAAAAAGTAATTGGGAGTTTCAAGTTGTTTCTCAAGTGTCACAACAGAGCTAACCCCGTGGGAGTCTTGAGGAGACTAAAATTATCACCAATTGTGCATGTGAGAAAAGTTTCATTAAAGGCAGGTGTAGTTGCGTGAAGCCCTACAGCACAGAAGTAGGAATTTGGATATGTA
>NW_020182377.1:0-416 GCF_003031525.2 Neophocaena asiaeorientalis asiaeorientalis | reverse complement strand
CAACGAAGACCCAACGCAGCCAAAAATAAATAAATTAATTTGTAAAAAAGTAATAAAATAAATTCCACTAAATAATCTAATACCCATCTTATACAAACTTTTCCAGAGACTAGAAAAAGAAGAAACACTTCCCAACTCATTTTATGAGGCCAATATAACCTGATAACTCTGCAAGTTATTAAAAGAAAGAAAAATTACAAGCCTATTTCACTCATGAAAATAGATACAAAATTCCTAAACAAAATATTAAAGTAGTAATACATAAATTATGAGTGATGTTACATAAAATACAAAAATTATATTAGTGACTGATAAGAATAATGCATCAGTAATCTGAATTTATTTTAAGAATATAAGGTTGTCAAAATATTTGAAAGTCAGGCTTCCCTGGTGGTGCAGTGGTTAAGAATCTGCCT
>NW_020182376.1:0-423 GCF_003031525.2 Neophocaena asiaeorientalis asiaeorientalis | reverse complement strand
GTCCAGCCGCTATGCTGATAGAACGATCGTCCGACTTTGGAAAAACCTGGGGTGTATACAGATACTTTGCCTATGATTGTGAGAGCTCATTTCCCGGCATTTCCACCGGTCCCATGAAAAAAGTCGATGATATAATTTGTGATTCCCGATATTCTGACATTGAACCCTCAACGGAAGGAGAGGTTTGTTTGTTCTTTTTGTTTTCCATTCTACTTACAAATCTAGTTTTTGATCATTGCAAAAATACCAATTACTCTTATATCTATTTTTAGGTGATTTTTCGTGCTTTAGATCCTGCTTTCAGAATAGAAGATCCTTACAGTCCAAGGATACAGAGTAAGCTTGTTTTCAAATAAAAGCTTTAATGAAGAACAGCAATCATGGGAGAATGCTTACCCAGAGCACTGCTACCCAGAATCTAAA
>NW_020182375.1:0-423 GCF_003031525.2 Neophocaena asiaeorientalis asiaeorientalis | reverse complement strand
ACTACTAGCCTAGTGCATGGCAAATACTAGTACTATTACCACAACTGCTGCTACTACTACTGCTTCTGCTAATTCTACTGTTGCTGCTATTACTACTACTACTACTACTAACCCAGTGCATGGCAAATAGTATTAGTATTACTACTACTGCTTCTTCTGCTCTTACTTCTACTACTACCACTATTACTAATAATCCAGTGCATGGTATATACTATTAATACTACTACTGATGCTGCAGTTACTACTACTATCGTTACTACTAGCCCAGTGCATAGCAAATATACTAGTACTAGTGCTATTTCTGCTACTACTACTACTGGCCCCCTACAGGGCAAATCTGCTCCACTAATACTGCTGCTTCCACTTCTACTGCTGCTGCTACCACTCCTACTACTACTAGCCCAGTTCTTGGAAATGCTAACA
>NW_020182374.1:0-423 GCF_003031525.2 Neophocaena asiaeorientalis asiaeorientalis | reverse complement strand
GCAGCTTTAGAACCTCTGGTTGAGGAAGTTTATCCTATGGTTTCTGGTATCACCTGTCCCTGGGGATATAAGTCCCCTGGTCTGAGAAGTATGAAACTAGAGAAAACTGATATTAGATTTCTGACTTTGGGGTTCTCGTTTGGAAGATAAATTTATATTTCAAATGAAGAAATGCAAAAGGAAACAAAAGTTGCTTCTTGGTATTATGACATTGAAACTCACATGGTGCAGTTGATAGGCACGTCATCTTCATGGGTCATATTTGTGAGGACTCGGAAGAGTTGCATAAGAATTACAGGTAGAAACTGTATCATGACTTGGATCTCCATGGCATGCAAACACTAAAATAAGTCATTATTAGTTATGAAAATAAACCAAAATATGATATAACTTGCAAAGGTGAAACAACAAAAAATTAAGTAA
>NW_020182373.1:0-423 GCF_003031525.2 Neophocaena asiaeorientalis asiaeorientalis | reverse complement strand
GCCACCAGGGAAGCCCTTGATAGGGTTTTTGTTGAAACTGTAGATCAATTTGGGTAGTATTGCCCCAAATATTTGATAATATTAAATCTTCCAATCTATGAACACATGATGTTTTTCCATTTAATTAGACCTTTCATTTCTTTGAACAATGTTTTGTAGTTTTCAGTGTACAAGCCTAGCACTTCTTTGATTAAATTTATTCTTAAGTATCTTGCTCTTTTTATGCTATCATAAATGGAATTATTTTCTCCATTTCATTTTAAATTGTTCATTACTATTGTACAATTGACTTTGTATATTGATCTTATATCCTGCAACCTTGCTGAACTTATGTCCAGTGCCATTTTTAAATGCAAATATACTGAAGATTTAATGTAAAATGTGGAATTATTCAGAGTAATGAGCTAGATTTAGATATGATAC
>NW_020182372.1:0-422 GCF_003031525.2 Neophocaena asiaeorientalis asiaeorientalis | reverse complement strand
GCCCCGCGCCCCCCACCCGCCTTTCCCAAGCCGGAATCACAAGTCAAAGATGTGTATTGTTCGACAGACACTTCTGAAAAGAGATCTAATTGAGAAAATATACAAGGCATTTAAGAGTCTCATCTCCAGCGAGCACCGAAGTCTGACTGGAGGCGTCGGAGCCCTCCTCTTCAGGGCTCAGGGCTGAGAAGGTTAGCACATCGAATCATCAGTAAAAACATGCAAAAGTGAGAAGGAAACGGAAAATAACGCTGTGTTCCCCCAAAGCAGAGGGGGACGGAATTTCAGAACAAGGAGACAGGGTGTACAAGTACCAGGTGGCTCTCCCTCCCCTCCCCCGGTTTTCCTCTCAAACGCCCCCGAGCAGGAGAAAGCAGGGAGCCCCGCCCACTCGGCAGGACCCACAGTGCATCCCTGCTCCG
>NW_020182371.1:0-422 GCF_003031525.2 Neophocaena asiaeorientalis asiaeorientalis | reverse complement strand
TTGGAATGTGATCTTCTTGATGAGGCATTAATTTATCTTTATTACCATGATTATTGTCTCCTCCTTCTATGCTAGGGCTTATATCAAACATGTCCTCATATTATGGTTATTCATGTCTTTCTGCCACACCAAATTGAAAAGGTCTTCCTTTAGGGCTGGGACCGTGGCTTGTTTTGTTTGCGACGCTCAGAGTGCCAAGCTCATTTCTTCACCCAGAACGCTTTGTAAGTGAGTAGAATTGGAATGGATGCTTGATGGAATTCGAAACCGGGTGGAGTCCATTAGGTTTCTTATTTACATAGTTTGGTTCTGTAGAATTGAAACAGAAGTCTTAATATTAAGTAGAGTATTATTCATGAGCTCTCTTTTAAAGTCAGTTTTTTGGGGGAGTTGGGTGTAGTGAGAGTCGGGTAGTCATTCAG
>NW_020182370.1:0-422 GCF_003031525.2 Neophocaena asiaeorientalis asiaeorientalis | reverse complement strand
TCAACTATACTCCAATATAAAATAAAAGTTAAATAAAAATCAGTTTAAGAAGAAAAGGAAATTTATTGAGCCCCAACTAGCTTTAGGCTCAGCCAAATTGTGAGATTTCAGTCGTCATCAAAACTTTTTCTCCATGCTCCATCTCACCCCCAATCTCTGACCTCTGTCCTGTGAGCTCTTCTCTTCAAGGCAGGCTCCCTCTGGGAAGGCAAAACATCCTCTCCAGATTCTATTCCCAGTGGCAAAAGAACTCAAAGAGTTGGAATACTCCTGGCAAAAACACAGGACCTGTATGAAGAAAACCATAAGAGACCTAAATAAGTGGAACAGGAGTTATGCTCCTAGAAGGGGAGACACAATATTGTAAAGTTACTACTTATTTCCAAATTGATTTACAATCCAATCCCATTCTATTCAAAATC
>NW_020182369.1:0-422 GCF_003031525.2 Neophocaena asiaeorientalis asiaeorientalis | reverse complement strand
TCACACTGTTAGTCTTGTTAGTTGGTGATATTTTATTGAGAACTCACGTTCTATTGGAGGTTTCCCTCATACCATTACTGGTTTTGGTAGTCTTGCAAAGGGAGGAAGGAGTCTCAAAGTGGTTACAGCCTCAGGCTCTACAAATCCAAGCCTGAATTAAGAAGCTTAGCTCAACTTTGCCACACACAAGTAGAAGTTCTGGACCAACACCTAATGATGTGTTTGAGCTGGGCCCCAGTCTCCCTTGGGTGGCACTGCTCTGCATTTGCTCTATGAAGCAAAATCTTAGGGACTGTCACCCTCTGCTTCTTGGCTGTCATGATGTCTGATAAGGCTATAGACATGAGAGCTAATGAAGACATCATTTACTTTTCAATCTTTAGAGTAAACAAGCTGATTTAATCTTAGAATAAAGCTGATTT
>NW_020182368.1:0-421 GCF_003031525.2 Neophocaena asiaeorientalis asiaeorientalis | reverse complement strand
GAAGTGAAATGTTCTGTGTGAAAGTAAAACAGACACAGTGCGGACAGCTGTAGTTTCTTCCAAGGCAATCTCTAATGCAGGACATAAAATGATCTTTTTTATCTTTTCGGCCGCACCACTTGGCTTGCGGGATATTAGTTCCCCGACGAGAGATCAAACCCGGGCCCCCTGCAATGGAAGCTTGGAGTCTTAACCGCTGGACCGCCAGGGAATTACTTTCAGAAGTTAAAGGCAAGTGTCCCGCGACTTCTGTTTACAGATTTTTCTTATATAAGGAAAATAAAAAAGAAGCTACAAAGGAGGAGACTGACGAATTTACTTCTGTTAACCCTGAGTCCATTCACCAGCACAGAATAAAGGGGATGAAAAGATAAACCACACATGGGGAGAAAATATTGGCAGTGCCTGCAAACGAAAAAGG
>NW_020182367.1:0-422 GCF_003031525.2 Neophocaena asiaeorientalis asiaeorientalis | reverse complement strand
GAACCTGCTGTATAAAAAATAAAATAAAATTCAAAAATTCACACAATAAAATGTAGATCTTATCCTTTCACTTAATGCTCTTAAACATTTTGAAATATTCTGATGGCATGTAGAATAAAATCCAGTTTATCATAAAAAAAAAAATTTGTGGCAATATGCACATGGAGAATTGCCAACCCAGGAAACTCACCTGAACTTGAGGTTCACAGTTTTACTGATGTTTCATCATAAAGGCGTGTTTGATCGTATTATTGGCCAAGTGGTGAAACTCAATCTTCAGGCTCCTCTCCTTCCTGGAGATCAGGATGATATCACTTGGTTCAAAGTCCCAACCCTTTAATCGCATGGTTAGCCTTTCTGGTGAGGATACTTCTTTCCCTAAAATTATCAGTGTGAGCAGCCTCACCCTGAGTCATGGCATT
>NW_020182366.1:0-422 GCF_003031525.2 Neophocaena asiaeorientalis asiaeorientalis | reverse complement strand
ATTGTAAAGCAATTATACTACAATAAAGATGTAAAAAAAATTTTTTAATTAAAAAAATAAGGAAAGATATCCAGGCTAAATGCTTTGCTTGCATCTTCTAACTGAATCTTCACAGCAACCCCTTGAAAGTACAGGGTCTAATTATTCTCATGGAAGGAAGGATGGTGCTTGGTTTGAGACTACTTGAGCTTGCTTAGGAGTGGGAAAATGATAACCTCCATGTGCTTCATCCTGGATCCTTCCAGATATTTAGAACAAAATCTCCAGCTAATAAAGAGTGATTTCACATTTATTCTCATGTATATGTTTCAGAACTTCACAAGGAGAAATAAATGTTCAGGAACTCCAGATGAGTACTTCCACATAACCTGCCCCAATATCTTTATGATTGTCTCCCTCACTGTGTTGTTTTTTTTTTTTTT
>NW_020182365.1:0-420 GCF_003031525.2 Neophocaena asiaeorientalis asiaeorientalis | reverse complement strand
TGGAGTGCCAGAAGGAGAAAAGAGGGAGAAAGAGATAGAATGCATATTTAAAGAAATAATGGCTGAGAATTTCCCAAAAGTCAGGAAAGATTTGTACATCCAAGTTCATGAAGCTAATAGTTCACTCCAAAATTTCAATCCAAAAGAATCTTTTCCAAGACACATTATAAGAAATCTGCTTAAAATCATAATAAAAAGATAATTTTAAAAGCAGCAGTAGAAAAAAAATACTCTTGTACAATAGGACCCCCACAAGACTATCAACAGATTTCTCAGCTGAGATTTTACAGGCCAGGAGTGAATGGGATATAAGTCTTGAATAAAAGAAACCTCCAACCAAGTATACTTTTCTCAGCAAAATTGTCCTTAAGAAATGACGGTGAGGGGGGGACCTTGAAGATGGCGGAAGAGTAAGACGCG
>NW_020182364.1:0-421 GCF_003031525.2 Neophocaena asiaeorientalis asiaeorientalis | reverse complement strand
CCCCCCCAGCCCCCCGTTCACCGGCACCGTGGTGGTCCCACGCTGAGTGATGGGCGTTCGGTTCTCTCTCGTTGCAGAGGAGGCAGAGCGGAAGGAAAGGAGGAAGAGGGAAACCGGGGACGTCGGTCATCTCCAGGCGCTGGTGTTCCAGGTGAGTGCGTGCTCTTTGTTCTGTCTCCTTCCCCCGTCCGAAATAGTCTGTTTCATCAGAGGAAAAAGTCAGTGGTTCTGCTAGTTCAGCAAGGCTCAAGGAGGAGGGACTCCCAGGTGGGATCGTGGCACGGGGACACTGGTGTACTGTGTCGGAGTTCTTGGCCATGGTAGGAAAGGCTCTCGAGTCAGATCCTGACTGGGGGGCCGGAAGAAAGAGGTGCATGGACGAGCATCTGTGTACGGTCACCCTAGGTGATCGGTACGTAGC
>NW_020182363.1:0-421 GCF_003031525.2 Neophocaena asiaeorientalis asiaeorientalis | reverse complement strand
CCTGCTCTCCGGGAGAGTCTAGCGTGGGGGAGAAACGCCAGCAGGCGTTCTGATAAGTGTGGTGGGTGCTCCCTCGCTGCGGTGACAGGGCCCTCACTGCAGGCTGGGAGAGATGATGCCCTTCGTGGTGACCAGGGATGGGCTCACTGGCAAGTCTCTGGTGTTCCTGAACTTTGAGTTCCCAAAGCCAGCACATGGAGGTGCCCAGGCCCCGCGCCCTGAGAACACCGAAGCCCAAGGAGGGGCTCCAGGATCAGAGCTCCTGAGGGATGAGTCCCTGCCTGCTGGGGAAGGCAGGGTGGGGAGGGTGGCGTGGGGAGCCGGGATCCCTGGGGCTCTGTGATCAGATCAGGGTTGAACTGCTGAGTTTGACCTGGCCTTTTGGAGCCTGCCACCTCTGTAGGGAGACACTGTTTATTAC
>NW_020182362.1:0-421 GCF_003031525.2 Neophocaena asiaeorientalis asiaeorientalis | reverse complement strand
TGTAGCACGTGTCAAAATTTCTTTCCTTTTTAAGGCTGAATGATATTTCATTGTATGGATATACTACGTTTTGTTTATCCATTCATACATTGATGGACAATTGGGTTGCTTCCACATTTTGGCTCTTTTTAATAATGCTGCTGTAAACATGGATGTACCAACATCTGTTTCAGTCCCTGCTTTCACTTGTTCTGACTACGTACCTAGAAGTGGAATTGATGGGTCATATAGTAATTCTACGTTCAACTTTTTGAGGCACCCACACACTGTTTTCAACAGTGGGTACACTGTTTTACATTCTCACCAGCAATGTATGAGGATTCCAATTTCTTCACATCCTCACTAACACATATTTTCCATTTTTTTGATAAGCCATCCAAATGGGTTTGAGGTGGTATCTCACTGTGTTTTGATTTGCGTT
>NW_020182361.1:0-420 GCF_003031525.2 Neophocaena asiaeorientalis asiaeorientalis | reverse complement strand
TGGAAGCTTTCAGGGAGTTTGGGGTTTTTAAGGCATGAGCCCCCCATTCTCCTTGCATGACCCTGCAATAAGCCTTTCTTTGCTGCAAACTCCGTTTTGTTATTGTTTTGCCTCACTGTGTGTCGGGCACATGGACTTGCGATCCATAACAGGACCACTTGCTCTGAGGGAAGCCAGCTGTCATATCCTATGGACTCTCAGCAGTCTGGAGAGGCCCACTCGACAAGGAACTAAGGCCTCCTGCCAACAGCCAGTGAGGTTCTGAGGCCAGTCAACAACCACGGAGTAAACTTGGCGGAGGACCCTCCAGCCTTCAGATAACTGAACCCTGCCAAGGACTTGACTGCAACCTCCTGAGACATCTCAAGCTAGATTCACTCAGCTAAGCCACTTCCAAATTCCTGACCCACAGAAAAATGA
>NW_020182360.1:0-420 GCF_003031525.2 Neophocaena asiaeorientalis asiaeorientalis | reverse complement strand
CTCCCTCAGTCCTCGGCTTCTTCTGTATAGGTGGGCTCACAATGGTCAGTACTAGTGAACACTAGTGAGCACTTCCTATGTTCTAGGCACTGAGCAAAGCCCAGTATATGGTTTCTCCCACAACAACCCTACAAAACTGATTTAAAAAAAAAAAAATCCCCATACTCTAGAGGAGAAAACTAAGGCACAAAGAGGTTAGCTGCTTGCTCAGGGTCACTCTGTTGATAAGAAGTAGAGCCAGGATTCAAACCCAGGGAGTCCAGCTCCAGAGACTTTGCTGTTAACTGTGAACATAGAGAGATGACTAGTGGGTTGAGCCTCTGTTCCATACATGACAGCCCCCTAATTTTCCAGGGGCGTTTCATGCTTGATCTGTTTTCCAGTGTTTCCAAGTAGCAGGAGAGTGTTTCAGGTTATCAA
>NW_020182359.1:0-420 GCF_003031525.2 Neophocaena asiaeorientalis asiaeorientalis | reverse complement strand
TGGTCATTTTAACAACATTAATTCTTCCAGTCCATGAGCATAGTACATCTTTCCATTGATCTTTGTCATCTTCAATTTCTTTCATTAATTACAGTTCTTAAAGTACAGGTCTTTCACCTTCTTGGTTAAATTTATTCTTATTTTATTCTTTTTGATGCCATTGTAAATAGGATTGTTTTCTTTATTTCTCTTTGATAGATCGTTATTTTTGTATAGAAATTTTATAGATTTCTGTATATTAATTTTGTATCCTGCAGATTTTCTAAATTCATTTATTCTAATAGGTTTTTTGGTAGAGTCTATAGTGTTTTCTATGTATAGTATCAAGTCATCTGCAAACAGTGACATTTTTACTTCTTCCTTTCCAATTTCAATGCCTTTTCTTTTTCTTGTCTAATTGCTGTGGCTAGGACTTCCAAT
>NW_020182358.1:0-420 GCF_003031525.2 Neophocaena asiaeorientalis asiaeorientalis | reverse complement strand
TGTGAGTGTGGCCCTCTGCAGCTTGGAAGCAGGCCCTCACCAGAACCCACTCAACCTCCAGAACCGTGAGAAACAAACGTCTATTGCCTGTGCACTGCGCGGTCTGTGGTGTTTGGTTGTAGCAGCCCAAACAGACTACGCTGGTGGTCAGGGAGGGACATGGCGTGGAGGACACGGGTCAACAGGAAGGGAAAGGCTGAAGCCCCCGACAGAGCAAGGTCCCTGACGACAAGGAGAAGGGCTCCAGTGCCAGGAGGGCTGGGGGCACGGTCACAGGTGGAGACAGAGACAGAGGACCTGTGCCTGGTGGCCACTGCCTCCCACTGGGAATGCACCCAGCAGCCGCCCCACCCAGTGCCAGAAAGGCCACCGTGCACATCTTGTACTGAAGGCCTACTGTGTGCCTGGCACAGAGCTAGG
>NW_020182357.1:0-420 GCF_003031525.2 Neophocaena asiaeorientalis asiaeorientalis | reverse complement strand
AATACTCATTTGTTTAAAATTCAAAAACTATACTAAAAAGTATAGATATTTTAAATCACCCAAAGCCCTACAAATCAGAGTAATCACTGTTAGCATTTTTTGTGTATTTCCCCCCAGTCTTTTTTCCTTTGCATAATTTTTTAAATTTTATTTTATTGTGGCAAGAACACTTAGCATGAGGTCTACCCTCTTAACAAATTTTAAGTGTACAGTAAAGTTAACTATACATGAGTTGTACAGCAGATCTCTTGAACTTATTCATCTTGCAAAACTGAAACTTTATGTCCATTGATTAGTAACTCTTCTTTTCCCCCTTCCCCTCCAGCCCCTGGCAACCACCATTTTACTGTGTTTCTAAGAGTTTGACTATTTTAGATACATAATATAAGTGGAATCATACAGTATTTGTCTTTTTGTGAC
>NW_020182356.1:0-420 GCF_003031525.2 Neophocaena asiaeorientalis asiaeorientalis | reverse complement strand
GGACCAGGGCTCGAACCCTTAGTCCCCTGCATTGGCAGGCGGATTTTAACCACTGCAGCACGGGGGGATGTCCCCAGACAGCTTTCAAATGTAGGAATTCCTCAAAGTGGAAATGTAAACATGACTTAACTGAACATGCTAAATGTTTTCTACCCATAAGTTCCCCAAACTACATTTTAAAATGAAAACTAACATTGAACGGAGACTAAAAGAGATGAAACTCTTGTGAATCAATATTTACAAGCTGCTGTGGTCATAAATACTTTTTGCCAACATCTTGTCTAAGAAACCAGGGTCGGGAGGTGGGGCTGAGTCTCCTCAGGCTGTTTTTCTGGTTTGTGTTTCTGTCGTAGTCACGGAACGGTTGAGGCACCCACAGGACACCTGTGTTCCTTCCATCAGGGACTGTCACGGCCATGC
>NW_020182355.1:0-412 GCF_003031525.2 Neophocaena asiaeorientalis asiaeorientalis | reverse complement strand
CATAATCCTCTTGCCCTGCAGTATCAAAAAGTCCAAGAGTATGAGGCTCTCCACGAATCGTAATTGTGACTGCATAATTGCCAAAAACAGCCGGTACATATGGACACTGCAGGTCTAACTCTTTATACTCCATGATCACTAAAATAATTCCAAAGCCTTTTCGGAAAAAAACCAAATGGAACTTGCTGTAAGAGCCTACTTATCTCAATGACTGCATTTATCTTTGCCGTAAAAAACCAAAACCAAAATTCCATTATAACACAGAGTCTCTTGATTTCAGAAGACTGTCTTTATAAAAGGCTCATAAACTGCTTATGGCCATGGGCGATTTCTGAGTGGGTGGACAGAATTAAGCACATAGAGAGCTGTAAAAATCTGTTTGTATCATCTTTAATTTCTTTCATCAGTGTCT
>NW_020182354.1:0-420 GCF_003031525.2 Neophocaena asiaeorientalis asiaeorientalis | reverse complement strand
TATTTTATATTCATATTTTACATCTATTTTATTAACAACCTTACATTTATTTTTAAACAGATTCAAAATTTTTTTTCTCCAATTTTTAAAGTAAATTTTTAGCTGGCCTTTCTTATTTTAAAATTCTAAGGCTTAAACCTGTATATCTATGCTGATTTCCTACCATAATTAGTCTTGGTAACAGCAAATAAGAAAAGCGTCAAAGAGAGGGTTTGTAACAGGTCCTTTCAGGATCTGCCTTATCTCACAATCATGGATGGAAATTTGGTCTCAAAGCAAATAAAACAAAATTAATGGAGAACCTGGTCAAATAATCTGTTTAGTGTCAGCCATGGGATAACAGATTAGAGAGATTCAATGGTCCTTGGAGAGAGGGTGTGATAACTTCTTCCTAAACCTATTTCCCTTTCCCTTGTCTGG
>NW_020182353.1:0-420 GCF_003031525.2 Neophocaena asiaeorientalis asiaeorientalis | reverse complement strand
TAGTAGCAGCAGCAGTAGAAGTAGCAGCAGCAGTAGCAATAGTAGCTGCAGTAGTGGTACTACTAGTAGTATTTGCCATGCACTGGGCTTGTAGTAGTATTAGTAGTAGCAGCAGATGCAGTAGAAGTAGCAGAAGCAGAAGTAGTAGTGACAAAATATTATCCCAGCAGTGGGCTGGTAGTAGTAGTACCAATGGCAGCAATAGCAGTAGTATTAGTAGATTTGTCAAGAAGTGGGCTAGAAGTATTGATTGTAGTACTAGCAGTAGTAGCAGCAGCAGCAGTAGTAGTAATAGAAGTAGTATTTACCATGCACTGGACTACTACTAGTAGAAGTAGTTGTATCAGTGGTAGCAGCAACAGCAGCAGTATTAGTGATAGTAGTAGTATTTTCCATGCACTGGGCTAGTAGTAGTAGTAG
>NW_020182352.1:0-419 GCF_003031525.2 Neophocaena asiaeorientalis asiaeorientalis | reverse complement strand
CACTACATGTTCACATCCTTTCAGTCCTTAACTCTTGAGCCAGGCTTTTGTGACTCAGGGGCGGCCTGGGAGACTACAGCTTTTCTACAAAAAGGAGGCAGGCAGAGGACAAGGTGGTGAAGAGTCTGTCCCAGGAAAGTTCTATAGGGTCCTGCTCTGTTACGTGCTAAAGAATTTGGAGTTCATTTCTGAAGGTGACAAGGAGCCACTGAAGAATGTTAAAGGGGGAGTGAGTGACTCTCCCACTTACCAGCTGCGTGGCTCTGGAAAAGCCATCTCACCACTGTGAACCTGAGTCTCCTAATAGGTAAAATAGGGATAGATGCCTATCGTCTGGGGTGATGGCAAAGAATGAACTGGCTCATGACCATGAGGCATCCAGCTCAGCCCTGGTATGCAGCAGCTTCTGGGCAGCAGAT
>NW_020182351.1:0-409 GCF_003031525.2 Neophocaena asiaeorientalis asiaeorientalis | reverse complement strand
CAGGCAGACTCTCAACCACTGCGCCACCAGGGAAGTCCTAGCAACATATTTTTTATGTGTATTTTTTCTGACATTAGTATAGCCACTCCAGGTTTCTTGTGGTTACTGTTTGTATAATATATCTTTTTCCATCCCTTAACTTAGAATCTGTTTGTATTTTGAATCTAAAATGTCTCTTCTGTAGGTAGCATATAGTTGGATCTTGTTTTTAATCCAGTCTGACGATGTCTGCCTTTGAATTGTTTAATGTAGTTACATTTAATGTGATTATTGATATAGGCATAATTGCTTTTATTGTGCTTCACTTTATTGCACTTTGCAGATAGTGTTGTTTTACAAAGGAAGGTTTGTGGCATTGAGCAAATCTCTTGGCGCCATTTTTCCAACAGCATTTGCTCACTTCATGTCT
>NW_020182350.1:0-406 GCF_003031525.2 Neophocaena asiaeorientalis asiaeorientalis | reverse complement strand
GACTCTCAACCACTGCGCCACCAGGGAAGCCCAGGTATGTACATTTTTAAAAGACATAATGCTATGGCACACTTAGACTACAGTGTAGCGTAAACGTAATTTATATGCACTGGGAAACCCCAAAATTCATGTCACTCACTTTATTCCGATATTCACTTTATTGCCATGGACTCGACCTGAACCCACTGTATCTCTGAGGCCTGCCTGAACCTGAATTATCGCATAAGTCTGTTTTTATCTTTAAAACAACCTCTTTTTTAAATTATTTATTTTTATTGGAGTATGGTTGGTTTACAGTGTGTTATTTTCTGGTGTACAGCGAAGTGATTCAGTTATATATACGTATGTATATATATATATTTCACATTCTTTTCCATTATGGTTTATTACAGAATATTGAATCTAG
>NW_020182349.1:0-419 GCF_003031525.2 Neophocaena asiaeorientalis asiaeorientalis | reverse complement strand
GAAATCTGCCATGCAGACATATCTGCCCAAGTACACAAAGAAAGTATGTTCACTGCAGGTTTATTTGTAACAACAAAAGACAAACAAAACAAAAGGGAAATCCCAACTGACTAAATAACCATTATTTGGAGACATATAAATATGTTGCTACACATCCATGCAGTGGCCTCTTTCTTTACTTTTTAAGCCAGTTGTTCTCAACTGGGCAATAATTTGCTCCCCATGGGACACTTGGCAAAGTCTGGAGACATTTTTGGTTGTCACGATGGAGGCAGGGGTGCTATTAGTACCTAGTGGGTAGAAGCTGAGGATGATGCTAAACACCCTACAGAGCACAAGACAGCCTCCCACAGCAAAGAATAATCCAGTACTGATAATTAATAATCCCAAGGGTGAAAAAAAACCCAGTTAAAGCAGAG
>NW_020182348.1:0-419 GCF_003031525.2 Neophocaena asiaeorientalis asiaeorientalis | reverse complement strand
TTTTGTAGATTGGATTTGCATGTCTTTATTAATTCCTGATGAGCTTTTTCCATGCCCTTTATTGTTAAACCAAAGAAAGAAAGAAAATGTAAGTTAAACAGGCCTCTTCACATTGTCTTCTTGCAAGGTTGCTCTCTTTAGAATTCTTTCATTGATATCTGAACCCAGGGGTGTTCAGACGTCACTTACTGTGCTGCAGTTCTTGTGAATATTACGTGAGCCTTAGCAGTGTGCTTAAAGCTGCTTTTGCAGGAAACAGGCACAAGGCTGTGGCATTTCTTCATTCCCACATCTGGCTATTAGGGCAAAAGAGGCTTCCTGGGCATAATGTTCCAACTTGTAAATTAGAATGGAATATGCCAGGAAAAGCTCCCATATGTTTATGTCTCATTACTTCTTGTTGGTTTTATTAATTTAAT
>NW_020182347.1:0-419 GCF_003031525.2 Neophocaena asiaeorientalis asiaeorientalis | reverse complement strand
TGTGCCACCAGGGAGTCCAGCCCATCCATTCTTGATGAACAAAAGAGGGAGTCCTGGAGAAAAGCTTGTCTTACTGATGAATGAAGTCAATGGTCTTGACTAAGAACTTGCCCTTGAACTTCTTGGCCTCCAGACCTTGCAGGTCATGAATGACAAAGGCCATAGGTTTCAGTATTATTATGGGAGATTAAGTCCTGTTTCTCACTGTTGATACCTTGGTTCTCAGTAATGACAAGTCAATGAACTTGTAGGGGCCATAAGGTTCAGTTCCAGTGATGAGACACTGAAACACTCAGCTACTGTTAAGGTAGAGGGTGTCCAGCTGAGAAAGATTTCTAGAGAGAAGCTTCACAACCTTATAACCAACTGTCTCAGCTGGAGATCAGACAGAAACAATAGGCAGAGTGACCTGCTAGGGG
>NW_020182346.1:0-419 GCF_003031525.2 Neophocaena asiaeorientalis asiaeorientalis | reverse complement strand
CCTAATCCACCTCCTCAATGGTGGGGCCAGATCCAGAGCCCCCTTTAGGGGCCTGGGCCCCAAAGCCGCCAGCCCCGGGGCCACCCGCCCCCTGGTACAGTCCGCTGATGATGGGGTTACACACCTGCTCCAGCTCCTTCCTCTTGTGCTCAAACTCGTCCTTCTCGGCCAAGGTGTTGGCGTCCAGCCACGAAATCACCTCCTGGCACTTGTCCAGCACCTTCTTCTTGTCGGCCTCGCTGATCTTCCCCTTCAGCCCCTCATCCTCCACGGCACTCTTCATGTTGAAGGCGTACGACTCCAGGGCGTTCTTGGCAGACACCCTCTCGCGCTGGACCTCGTCCTCGGCTTTGTACTTCTCCGCCTCCTGCACCATGCGCTCGATCTCCTCCTTGCTCAGCCGGCCCTTGTCGTTGGTG
>NW_020182345.1:0-418 GCF_003031525.2 Neophocaena asiaeorientalis asiaeorientalis | reverse complement strand
GTGCTCCACAGTGGGAGAGGCCACAGCAGTGAGAGAGGCCCGTGTACCACAAAAAAAAAAAAACTCTAAGACATTGATAAAAGAAATTGAAGATGACACAAATAAATGGATAGGTATACTATGCTCATAAATTGGAAAAAAATTAATACTTTTAAAATGTAATACTACCAAAAGAAATCTACAGATTTAATGGAATTCCTATCACAATACTCATGGCAGTTTTCACAGAACTAGAACAATAATCTCAAAATGTGTATGGTGTCACAAAAGACCCCAAATAACCAAAGTAACCTAGAGAAACAACAAAGCTGGAGGTTTCATGCTCCCTGATTTCAAGCTATACTAAGAGCTATAGTAATTAATACAGTATGGTACTGGCACAAACATAGACACATAGATCAATGGATCAGAATAGAGA
>NW_020182344.1:0-419 GCF_003031525.2 Neophocaena asiaeorientalis asiaeorientalis | reverse complement strand
CCTCAGCTCCCAGCCCCCACCCGCCCTGGCGGGTGAGCAGAAACAGAGGACTTTTATACTATGTAGAGGACTACAGCGATACATGCTGTCTTTAGATCTGTGCCCACCAGACCAATATCTATGTTCAAACCTCAGCATGGCCCCTTGAATTAACAAGTACGCATAACAAGGTCGCAGGATACAAGGTCAACAAATAAAAGTCAATCAATTTCCATAGAGGGTACCCCATTTTACATTCTCACCAGCAATCCAAGAGTTTTAAATTTTTCCACACCCATGCTAACACTTGTTATTTTTCATTTTTAAAAATTATATCCACATAGTGGGTGTGAAGTGCTATCTTATTGTGGGTTTGATTTGCATTGGCCTACTGACTACTGATGTTGAGCATCTTTCATGTGTTTATTGGCCATTTGTAT
>NW_020182343.1:0-419 GCF_003031525.2 Neophocaena asiaeorientalis asiaeorientalis | reverse complement strand
GTTTTTTTTTTTGCCTGATTGTCTTCCCACATGCTGGGAACTACTTGAGAAAAACCCATATCTTTCATCTATGCAGACCCCAAACTTAGCCCAATGCCCCAAAGTTGGTCGAGAAAATGCAGGAAAAATGAATGAACACAGAAAAGGTACCTATCAGGGAAATACATTTTACCTTATCATGTATCGGATACTACCTGTTCTCAGGCCTTGAACATATGTTTGGAACTTATGCAAAGTTTTGAAGTATGTTTTTCTCCTGTATTTTAATAATTAGAAAGTTATTACATGGAGAACTGAAATTTGAGTTGTATAGCCACTGTTGCCAAATCACTCTTGTTCTGCTAATCTTACCATACACTATTAATAAGAATGCTTGGCTGAAAGTTAAAATAAAAGTTTAACCATCAAAAAAAAAAAAA
>NW_020182342.1:0-417 GCF_003031525.2 Neophocaena asiaeorientalis asiaeorientalis | reverse complement strand
CAGTGAGAGGCCCGCGTACCACACACACACACAAAAAAAAGGAAATTAGCTTTGAAGTGGGCCTCAAGGAACAGTCTACAAATATCGGCTGAGAGCTAATCATGCGCTAGGAAATTTCCTATACACTGGGATATAGTGGTGACCAAGACAGGCAAAGAGCTTATGAGCTTACAATGAAGTGAGGAGGAAATGAGGCTGAGACAAAGGGGGAAAGAAGTGTAGGTCAGGGAAAATCCTGGTAAAGGCCAAGAGTTGGGAATGTGTGTAGTCTGTAAGAGGAATAAAAGAAGGATGTACTTACTAAATTGGAGACTACATGCTGGAGTGTCATGGGGGGAAACTGAGCAGAGGTGGTGTTGGATTACAAGGGAATTTGAAAGCCAGGGAGGGAATTCCAGGCTTGACACAAAAAGCTAG
>NW_020182341.1:0-418 GCF_003031525.2 Neophocaena asiaeorientalis asiaeorientalis | reverse complement strand
TTGATCTCCACGTCTTACTCCTCTGCCATCTTGAAGCTATCTCAAGCCTAACTGATGTAACAGAAAAAAAATGTCCAATTCCCCATTACCATCTTGTGCCACCTAAGTGTAGGATAAAACTGAAGGATTTGTTAAGTTTATAGTGCAGGTATACAGGCTCACAAAGATTGAGACCAAATCATAGAACTATAGAACACTTCCCCTCCCACCACTTTTCTAACATATTAATAAAGGTGTTACCATAGTTCCTTTTATCCAGTACATCATGTCTAGTTTTTAATAAAAAATGATGAGGCATACTAAAAGGCAAAAAATAACAGTTTGAAAAAACAGAGCAAATATCAGAGTCCTATATGGCAGGAATGCTAGTATTAATATACCAGCAATTTAAAATAATTTTGATTTTTGGTGGGGTATA
>NW_020182340.1:0-417 GCF_003031525.2 Neophocaena asiaeorientalis asiaeorientalis | reverse complement strand
GGAGTGGAATTGCTGGGTCATATAGTAACTCTGTGTTTAACTTTTTGAGGAACTACCACAGGGGCTGCAGCATTTTACATTCCCATCAGCAATGTATGATGGTTCTAATATCTCCACATCTTTGTCAATACTTGTTATTTTCTGTTTTTTTTATTATAGTCATCCTAGTGCATGTGAAGTGGTATCTCATTGTGGTTTTGACTGGCATTTCCTTAATGGCTAATGACGTTGAGCATTTTTTCATGTGCTTATTGGCTTTTTGTATATGTTTTTTGAAGAAACGTCTCTTCAAGGCCTTTGCCCATTTACCCATAGATTTGTCCTTTTTGTTAATTGTGTTTTAAGAGTTCTCTATATATTCTGGATATGAGACCCTTATCAGATATATGATTTGCTAATATTTTCTCCCATTCTGTA
>NW_020182339.1:0-404 GCF_003031525.2 Neophocaena asiaeorientalis asiaeorientalis | reverse complement strand
AGAAGAACAAAATAATGCCATTCGCAGCAACATGGATGGACGTAGAGAGTATCATACTAAGTGAAGCAAGTCAGAAAGAAAAAGACAAATGTCATATGATGTCACTTATATGGGGAATCTAAAACAATGACACTAATGAGCTTATTTCCAAAACAGAAACAGACTCACAGACATAGAGAGCAAACCTGTGGTTGCCAGGGGGGAGGGGGTGGAGGAAGTGGGTGGAGATGAATCAGGAGTTTGGGATCAAGAGATACACACCACTAATTTATATAAAGTAAACAACAAGGGCCTACTGCATAGCACAGGGAACTATATTGGATATATTGTAATAACCCATTACGGAAGAGAATGTAAAAAAGAATATATGTATATACACACACACACACACACACACACACATA
>NW_020182338.1:0-417 GCF_003031525.2 Neophocaena asiaeorientalis asiaeorientalis | reverse complement strand
GTTTGTTCTCTGTATCTATGAGTCTGTTTTCATTTTATTTTCTTTGTTAGTTTTGTTGTTTTAGATTGCACATGTAAATAAGATCACACCATATTTGTTTTTCTCTGTTTGACTTACTTCACTTAGCATAATACCCTCTAGATCCATCTGTGTTGTTGCAAATGGCAGTGGCTGAGTAATATTCCATTGTGTATATATATACATACACACCGTATCTTCTTCATTCATTCCTCTCTCAATGGATACTTCGGTTGCTTCCATATCTAGATTAAGGTAAATAATGCTGCAGTAAACATTGGAATGCATGTATCTTTTCAAATTAGTGTTTTTGCTTTCTTCAGGTGACTACCCAGAAGTTAAATTGCTGGATGATGGAAGTTCTATTTTTAATTTATTGAGGAATCTCCATACTGTTTT
>NW_020182337.1:0-417 GCF_003031525.2 Neophocaena asiaeorientalis asiaeorientalis | reverse complement strand
TTCTGCCTTTGGAGCTCAGCATTCCACCTACGATGTCAATGTCATCCATCTGTTGTGCCCGTGGTACTTACTGGTTTTCCCTGCTGTTTGCAACTTCACGTCCATGGTCCCTATGTGTTCATCTATCCTAATCCATCAGCTCCCAGCTGGGGTCCCATTCCAATCTGCTTTCTTGGCAGTTCAGTGATGTCATAATCCTTTGGCCTTTGGCTGTGTCCATCACATCCATTCCCAGTTTGGCTTGTCTCTCTTATCTACCTTACCACACTCCTCCCAGGCTGTCGAGAGTAGCTGAGGAAAGTCTTGGAAGATGCAAAGTTGATGCTTATTGATGCCGAAAGCTCGACCTTTGTGCACCGGTGTCGAATCAAATCTTGGAGACAGAGTTTTGGGTGAAGTAGCAAAGAACAGCTTTAT
>NW_020182336.1:0-417 GCF_003031525.2 Neophocaena asiaeorientalis asiaeorientalis | reverse complement strand
CTGGGCCTGCACGTTCGGAGCCTGTGCTCCGCGTTGGGAGACGCTGCAGCAGTGCTTGACAGTTATGTGATTGTGACTTGTAGAGCTTTCATTTTATAACCTTGAGCAATATTTACCTCAGAGAAGACTAGACAGAATGAGGGACAAAACAAATGAATACGTTATTCATCTTTGTTCTAATACTGCTACTTGCTAACTGCCCCAATAAACTCTAAATTAATTTCTGAATTACCATTGCCAATACATTTCATACACAGTATGCAAGAACAGATGATGAGTAAATGGATTTTACAGTGAGCACATTGACAGATGCTATGAAGGTATAGAAATGAACAAAAAATAAGTGTCACTGGGTGATTCTCAAAGGACAGCCTACGGGATTTGGGAGGTCCCTTTAACATACCTGGGTTTACTTTG
>NW_020182335.1:0-417 GCF_003031525.2 Neophocaena asiaeorientalis asiaeorientalis | reverse complement strand
CCATCTCCAGAGCTTTTTCATCTTCCCAAACTGAAACTCTGCACCTATTACACAACACCCCTTTCCCCTTCCCTTCAGCCCCTAGTAACTTCTATTTTCCTATCTGTCTCTATGAATCTACCTATTCTAGGTCGCTTATATAAGTGGAACCATACAATATTTGTCCTTTTGTGTCTGCCTTATTTAACAGCATAATGTTTTTAAGCTTCGTCTATGGTATAGCATTTATCAAAATTTTATTTCTTTATGGCTTAATTCCATTGTATGCATAGACTAGATTTTTAAAAATCCATTGATCTACTCATGGACGTTTAGTTTGTTTTCACCATTTGGTTATTGTGAGTAATGCTGCTGTGAACAGTGGTGTACAAGTATCTGAGTCCTTGTTTTCAATTCTTTTCATGTATACCTAGGAGC
>NW_020182334.1:0-416 GCF_003031525.2 Neophocaena asiaeorientalis asiaeorientalis | reverse complement strand
TTTGACAATCGCTTTGGTTACTATAGTAGGAAAGGAAATAACATTAAAGTACCAAGTTTGTTTAGTTGTGTAAGAAGAGCAGAGAACCAAAAGTCACTTTCGTTAAAATTCTATAGGGATATTAAACATATTCCTGTCTGAATGTATTGTCAACCTTGGTTGACAATACATTGACAACTGACAATTTACAATGTTCGCTCAGTGTCAGGAGAAGACATATCCGACAGCAATCGTGTGGGAAATCTGTTTGAAACACTTTGTTCTCAGAATCTCTCCACTGTCAATTTGCAAACGACTTTTACCCTCCTGAAGCCGCAAAGAGTCTGTATTCTTATACCTGTTTGTATACACCAAAAACAGCCATCGAAACATAATCCCAGGGCTTCCCTGGTGGCGCAGTGGCTGAGAGTCCGCCT
>NW_020182333.1:0-416 GCF_003031525.2 Neophocaena asiaeorientalis asiaeorientalis | reverse complement strand
TATTCTGCTGCTTTTGGATGGAATGCTCTATAAATATCAATCAAATCCATGTAGTCTAATGCATCATTTAAGGCCTGTGTTTTCTTAATGATTCTTCGTCTAGATGATCTGTTCATTGATGTAAGTGAGGTGTTTAGGTCCACAACTATTATTGTGTCACTGTCAATTTCTCCTTTCATATCAATAGCATTTGCCTTGTATATTGAGTTGGTCCTCTATTGGGTGCATATATATTTACTACTGCTATATCTTCTTGCGTTGATCCCTTGATCATTATGTAGTATCCTTTATCTCTTATAACAGTATTTATTTTAAAGTCTATTTTGTTTGCTATGAGTATTGCTACTTCAGCTTTCATTGATTTCCATATGCATGGAATACATTTTCCCATCCCCTCACTTTCAGTCTGTATGTGT
>NW_020182332.1:0-417 GCF_003031525.2 Neophocaena asiaeorientalis asiaeorientalis | reverse complement strand
GGGAATTCCCTAAAGTCCCCTATTATTATTGTATTATTGTTTATTTCTTCCTTTATGTCTGTTAATATTGGCTTTACATATTTAGGTGCCCCTATTTTAGGTATATATATGTTTACAAATCTTACATGCTCTTCTTGAACTTTTCCCTTTATGATTATGTAATGTCCTTCTTTGTCTTTTCTCTATACACTTTGTTTTAAAATATCCATTGTCTGTTATGAGAATTGTTACTTCAGCTTTATCTTCTTTTAAAGATACAATCACTGTCTGTGTGTCTTTAGCTCTGAAGTGAGTCTCTTGTAGGCAGGATATAGATGTGTCTTTTTTAATCCAATAAGCTAACCTATGTCTTTTGATTGCAGCATGAGTTTGTTGGCATTTAAAGTGATTATTGATAGGTATATACTTATTGCCATT
>NW_020182331.1:0-417 GCF_003031525.2 Neophocaena asiaeorientalis asiaeorientalis | reverse complement strand
AACTTATATACTATTGTACATCAACTATACTTCAATTAAAACATTAATTAAAAATACTAATGTATGCATTTGTTTCCAAGCTTGTCTGCACTAGTTGAACTTATTACTGGGTTGTATAATTTAACCAAATATTATGTAAATAAATGGTAAGATATGAGGACAATAAAAAAGAACTGTTTCTCTGAAAACAAAATTAAATGCTTTAAAAAGATTCAGTAAAGCAAAGTCACTAAAAATACAGCAATTGAATTAGGCATATCACTTAAGTGCAAAAAACTTGGGAAAACTAGCATCTACTATGGTTCTTTTGCAAGGTCCTTTAAAAGTTCTCGCTCCACTTTAAAAACTGGAAAACTCAGTGAATGAATTATGGGTGAGATTTATGCAAGAGAAACAATGCAGACCCCTGATTAGTGG
>NW_020182330.1:0-416 GCF_003031525.2 Neophocaena asiaeorientalis asiaeorientalis | reverse complement strand
GGCAGAGTCAAGATGGCGGTGTGGGAAGACATGGAGTTAGCCTATCCCACAACTAGGGCACCTGCCTGCCACTGGTGGAGAACTCTGATGCCCAAGGAGATGGGAGGAATCCCAAAGTGAACCAGTAAGACATAGGGGGACTGAGTGGGGAGGAGAAGTGGAGGCGAGGCAGGATCGGCGCCCCTGAGGCCGGGGAGAGCAGGAAAGGCAGGTGGGAGGGACTCTCCGGGAAGAATGGGAGAGGAGCAGAGGGCAATTGCCTGGCCCACTTGGCTGGGGAGCCTGCTGAGCTCCCAGGAGGGTACCCCACCTCCAAAGCCCCATCCAGGCCTCGTGGGTCCTGGGGATAGGAGGGAGGCCAGGGGGATTAGGAGAGGAAGGTGGGAGGAGCCATCCAGGAGGAGGAGGAGAGGAGC
>NW_020182329.1:0-416 GCF_003031525.2 Neophocaena asiaeorientalis asiaeorientalis | reverse complement strand
TTTGAGATTGTCACACCTAGCAACTACTATACTTTTCTTCTTCAAACTGCATCTTATTCTCCCACCTATAGTATTTTGTCCCATTCTATATGTTTTTCCACTTTCTTGATAGTGTCCTTTGAAGCACAAACTTTTTAAATTTTATAAAATCCCATTCATGTATTTTTCCTTTGGTTCTTTGTGCTTCTGGTATAATATCTAGGAAAGTGTTGTCTAATGCAAGGTCATAAAGATTTACTCCTATGTGTTCTTCTAAGAGTTTTATAGCTTTAGCTCTTACGTTTGGATATTTGATCCATTTGGAGTTAATTTTCATATATGGTGTGAAGTGTAGGAGTCCAGATTTATTATTTTGTGTGTGGATGTACAGTTGGTCCAGCATCATTTGAAAAGACTGTTCTTTCCACATTGAATTG
>NW_020182328.1:0-416 GCF_003031525.2 Neophocaena asiaeorientalis asiaeorientalis | reverse complement strand
TCCTTGAAAGATACAAACTACCGAAGCTCAACGCAAAACACATAGGTCATTTGAAAAGGCTTATATCTGTTAAAGAAAGTGAATTGATAATTTTTAAACCTCCATAAGAATAAAACTCTTTGCACAGATGGCTTCATTAGAAAATTCTTCAAAACATTAAGAAACGATGCAAATTATATTCAAAATCTTCTAGAAAATACAGTAGGAAGGAACACTTCCCAGCTCATTGATGAGACCAGCATTGCCTTGACACCAAAATCAAGGAAAGAAATTACAAGAAAACAACAGAACAATATCCCTCATGAATATATACATAAAAATCTTTAACAAATATTTAGCAAATTGAACCCATCTCAGTAATTCAAGGTAGGTTTGGAAACATTTGGAAATCATCAATGTAATTCCTCATGTTAAGA
>NW_020182327.1:0-416 GCF_003031525.2 Neophocaena asiaeorientalis asiaeorientalis | reverse complement strand
ATTGCTTCTACTGCTACTACTACTACTATCCCAGTGCATAGCTGATACTACTACTATTACCACTACTGCTGCTACTGCTACTGCTGTTGCTACTTCTACGGCTGCTGCTGCTACTACTACTCATACTAGCCCTGTTTGTTGCAAATACTACTACTATTACTACTGATGCTGATGCTGCTCCTACTGCTACTACTAATATCAATACTACTAGTCCAGTGCATGGCAAATCTACTATTACTATTGCTATTGCTGCTACTGCTTCTACTAGTAATAGTGAAATGCATGGAAAATACTACTACTATTACCACTACTACTGCTACTACTACTACTGCAGCAGCTTGTAGTGCTGCTGCTACTCCTGCTGCTGCTGCTACTAATACTACTACTAGGTCAGTGCATGGCAAATACTACTACTA
>NW_020182326.1:0-416 GCF_003031525.2 Neophocaena asiaeorientalis asiaeorientalis | reverse complement strand
GTTTTGGTATGTTGTGTTTTTGTTTTCATTCCTTTCTAAGTATTTTCTAATTTCCTTGTGATTTCCTCTTTAATCCATTGGTTTAAGAGTGTGTTGTTTAATTTCCACAAAGTTGTGAATGTTCCAGTTTTGCTTCTGCTGTTGATTTCTAACTTCATCCTGTTGTGGTTGGAGAAGGTATTTTATATGATATCACCTTTTAAAATCCATTGAGACTTACTATGTGGCCTAACATATGATCTATCCTGTAAAGTGTCCCATGTGCACTTGAGAAGATTGTGTATACTGTTGTCATTGGGTAGCGTGTTCTGTGCATGTCTGTTAGATCTAGTTGGTTTATGGTGTTGGTTAAGTCCTCTGTTTCCTTACTTATCTTCTGTCTGGTTGTTCTATCCATTATTGTGAGTGGGGTATTG
>NW_020182325.1:0-383 GCF_003031525.2 Neophocaena asiaeorientalis asiaeorientalis | reverse complement strand
CACACACACACACACACACACACACACACACATACATCTATTTTGGATTTTGTTCCCCTTTAGGTCACCACAGTGCAATGAGTAGATTTTTCTGTGCTATACAGTAGGTTCTCATTAGTTATCTTTTATACATAGTAGCAGTATGTATATATGTCAATCTCAATCTCCCGATTCATCCCACTCCCCCTTTCCCCCTTGGTATCCTTACGTTTGAACTCTACCTCTTTGTCTCTGTTTCTGGTTTGCAAATACGATCATCTAGATCCTAGATACGATCATCCTAGATTCCACATATATTCGTCAATGTACGATAAGTGTTTTCCTCTTTCTGCATTTCTTCAGTCTGTATGACAGTCTCTAGGTCCATCCACATCGCTACAAAT
>NW_020182324.1:0-416 GCF_003031525.2 Neophocaena asiaeorientalis asiaeorientalis | reverse complement strand
TGGCCCCATGGCATCAAGCACCAGAGCACCTTATTAGCTACCGAGGAGCGAGGTGGCGGGTTTTTCTGCTGCATTGGCCTCCTTAGGGAATAAGATCAGGACTCCCGACCTCCATGAGAGGCGATGGAAAGCAGCGGAGAAGTTCTTTTTCCAACACAATCCAGCGTGTGGTCCATCTCCGTCCAGCTGCTGTGATGTGTGCGCCACTATTTAAGATTTCTCCCACCACCTTGCCAAAGTTGGCCTCAGAAAACAGACCTTCACCTCAGGCATCACAGGTTGGAAGGAAGAGGCTAGGGTCACAATTCTTAAACAATCCAAAACATGAGAACTATGGAAGGATGTGGAGAAATTGGAACTCTTGTACGCTGTTGGTGGGAATGCAAAATGGTGCAGCTGCTATGGAAAACAGTATG
>NW_020182323.1:0-415 GCF_003031525.2 Neophocaena asiaeorientalis asiaeorientalis | reverse complement strand
ATTCCTTTCCTGTAATGGGGCCAGGCAATATCTTTAAAGAAATAGTAACTCACAGGAGGAATTCATACTTATTAATTATCCATTGCTGTGTAACAAGCTACCCCAAGTGGACTGGCTTGAAACAAACATTTTCTCACACAGTTTCTGAGGCTCAGGACTCCGGCAGTGGCCAGCAGTGTGGTTCTGGCTTCGGTATCCCATGAGATTGCAGCCAAGATACCCACAAGAGCTGCAGTCAAGCTTCAACTGGGGGTGGAGGGTCCGAGTCCAAGACGGCTCACTCACGTGGCTGTTGGCTGGAGGCCTCAGTTCCTCACTGGCTGTTAGCAGGAGGTTTCTGTTCCTGGTCTTGTGGGCCTCTTCAAAGAGCTACTCACAACATGGTAGCTGGATTCTCCCAGAGTGAGAGATTCAA
>NW_020182322.1:0-414 GCF_003031525.2 Neophocaena asiaeorientalis asiaeorientalis | reverse complement strand
TGAGGTGATACCTCATTGTGGTTTTGATGTGCATTTCCCTAATGCTGAGCATCTTTTCACGTGCTTTTTAACCATCTGTGTATTTCTTTGGAGAAACGGCTATTCAAGTCCTTTGCCTAGTTTTGAATCAGGCTTTTTCGTTGTTGAGTTTTAGGAGTTCTCTATACATCCTGGGTATTACTCTAATCAGAAAGTGATTTGCAGATGTTTTCTCTCATTCTGTGAGTCATTCAGTTTTATACTTTTACCAGATGCGTATGTGTCTTGTAAACAATGTATAGAACTGTTCTGCATCTTTGAAACTTTATATTCTCAGGCTGCAAGTCTTGTTTTCTCACCCGCTGTTCTTCACGGTATGTGGATGGTGATACACCATCCGTTGTCCCTGCTGCGTGAAAGTGCACAGCTTGTGAC
>NW_020182321.1:0-415 GCF_003031525.2 Neophocaena asiaeorientalis asiaeorientalis | reverse complement strand
TTTCTTTATTATATTGTGATATGTGTCCTCTATACACACTTTGATGAGCATGTTTATTATGAATCGGTGTTGAAATATGTCATCCTCTCTTCTTTTTTTGGCATCTGTTGAGATGTTCATGTGATTGTTATATTTCCTTTTCTTAACGTGGTGTATCACACGGATTCATGTGCATATGTTGAGCCATACTTGTGAATGTGGAATTAATGCAACTTGGTCATGGGGTAAAATATTTTTAATATATTGTCACATTCAAATTTTTAAGAGTTTTTACAACAGTATTTACCAAAGATATTGGCCTGTAATTTTCTTTTTCTTTCTTTGTTTTTTATTTGTTTGTTTTTGTTTTTTTTTTTTTCTCGTGTCTTCATCTTGTTTTGGAATCAGAGTAATGTTGGTCTCACAGAATGAATTT
>NW_020182320.1:0-414 GCF_003031525.2 Neophocaena asiaeorientalis asiaeorientalis | reverse complement strand
GGGGGGGGCACCCTGGTGGGGGGGCCGAGGAGGCCAGTCGGCGTCCTGGGTGCCGCGGGACCGCCCCTGCGCTGGAGGCCTCTGGCGGTGAGACCCCGTGTCGTGCCCTGGCGGCCGACTCGCGTCCGTGCCCTTAGGATGGCCCCCGGGCCCCCCCGCCTCGCGGCGGCGCGCGTCCGCCCCCGCCCGCCACGTCTTCCGTGAGGTCGTCGCCGCGTCTCCGCGACGGCGGCCGAGCCAGCCGCGCCTCGTCGGGCCTCTACCCCGTCCGTCCATCCGCCCCGTCCGTCGCCCGTCTGCCGACCCCCGGGCCGCGTCCCGGTGTGTTTCGCTTCCCGGGCCTGCCGCGGCACCGCTCCGTGGTCCGCCGCCGCCGCCGCCGCCGCCCGTCCGCCGGCGTCGTTGCGTGCTGGG
>NW_020182319.1:0-415 GCF_003031525.2 Neophocaena asiaeorientalis asiaeorientalis | reverse complement strand
TTTTTTTTTTTATTAACGGGATAGAGGCTGAATTTAGTTAAATACTTTTTTCCATCTAATGAGAAAATCATATCACTTTTATACTTTTATGTTAATATAGTGAATAATGTTGTTGATTTTTGAATGTTAAATAAACCTTGATTCCAGGGATAAACTAAATTTTATTATCTTTTTTTATATATTGCTGGATTCAATTTACTAACATTTTTACAGGATTCTTGCATCTATGTTCAGGAAGGATATTGTTCTTAGTAATCTTTTTTGAAATGTTTTTGTCTAAGTTTTAGTATTAGGTAATACTGGTTCCATAAATTTTGTTGATAAGTGATTATATTTCTTTTATTTTCTGATAGTTTGTGTAGAATTGATAATATTCCCTTATTAAATATTTGAGGAAATGGACCAGTTTTGCTTT
>NW_020182318.1:0-414 GCF_003031525.2 Neophocaena asiaeorientalis asiaeorientalis | reverse complement strand
GCTGCACGTGCTCATCCCGCCCTATGGCCTCCCAGGGCCAATTCTGTTCTGGGATCCAGGTTCCCCTCCTCCTCCCTCAGTGGTCTCACCTGAACTCCAAGCAGTCACTGGATTCTCTCCTGTGCCCGCCTGAGACCCCGCCCCTTACACCCCCTCCCTAGAGTCTGAGACTGGGATGTCAGGAAGTGGTGCAGGTGCTCACCGCGCCCTATGTCCTCCCAGGGCCAACTCTGTTCTGGGGTTCAGGCTCCCCTGAGTTCTCCCTCAGGGCCCTCACCTTGACTGCACACAGGACCTGGATTCTCTCCTTTGCCTGCCTGAGACTCCGCCCCTTATAACCCCTCTCCAGCCTCTCTGAGACCTTGCCCCTTACACCCCCTCCCCAGCGTCTCTGAGACCCGGATGTCAGGAAGT
>NW_020182317.1:0-412 GCF_003031525.2 Neophocaena asiaeorientalis asiaeorientalis | reverse complement strand
TTTCATTCTTTTTTATGGCTAATATTCCATTGTGTGTGTGCATATATATATATATGTATATATATATATATGCCACACCTCCTTTATCTATTTTTCTCTTGATGGGGACTTAGGTGGCTTCTGTATCTTGGTTATTGTAAATAATACTGCAGTGAACATAGGGACGCATATGTCTTTTTTAATTAGTGTTTTTAATTTTCTTTGGATAAAAACCCAGAAGTGGAATTGTTGGATCCTGTGGTAGTTCTGTTTTTAATTTTTTGAGGAACTTTCATACAGTTTTCCATAGTGACTGCACCAATTTATATTCCCACCAGAAGTGCACAAGTTTCCCTTTTCTCCACATCCTCTCCAACACTTGTTACTTGTGGTCTTTTTGATGGTAGCCATTCTGACAGGTGTGAGGTGATAT
>NW_020182316.1:0-414 GCF_003031525.2 Neophocaena asiaeorientalis asiaeorientalis | reverse complement strand
TTGGCCTTCCCCAATCAATAGAAATTGACTAGAGTCCAGACAAGAAATTCAGGCAAGGCTTTATTGTGGCCCCCTGCTGCAGCAGAGGGAGTGAGAACAAGTAATAGGTTCCCTTGTTCACTTGCTCCCTGAGTGGGAGACAAGCTTGTTCCTCATATGGGGTGAGAATAGGGGTGTGTCCAGGGCTCAGTCTGGAGGGGTGGCTTAGGTGATTTGCCCACCCCTTAGGTGGTGCTGTGTGCAGGGGGCATGTTCAGTACCTTGCTTTTGCTCCCTATCCCCTGCTTTTGCTCCAGGCTCTTCAAAAGTGGCAGTTGAGTGTTTGGTTTCTTTGTATTTTTTGTCCAGAATTTGCTCTAACTGCCACATGTATGCAGTTATTTTTAGTCCCATATAGTTTCTTTGTATCTTGTT
>NW_020182315.1:0-413 GCF_003031525.2 Neophocaena asiaeorientalis asiaeorientalis | reverse complement strand
GGTACATGACTCTTTTGGAATTATGGTTTTCTTAGGGTATAGGCTCAGTAGTGGGATTGCAGGAAAGCAAAATTTTAAAATGATATCATTTACAATAGCTCCAACAACATCTAGGGGAAAATTTAATGTAAGAAGCGTAAAATCTCTACAATGAAAATAATAAAACATCACAATGGATTCAAAGCAATCACAATCAAAATCCTGGTATATGCTTTATTCCCCAAATTGACAAGATTCCGAAATTTATAAACAAATGCAAATGGCTATGTATATAGCCAAGACAAACTTGAAGAAAGAGAGCAAAGTTGGAGAATTCACATTACTATTCATCTTTATCTTGGAGTTCAGAATCTAGAGCAAAAGCGTTGAACTACAAGAAATCCTATTTTTCTTTTCTTTTCCTTTTTTTTTTT
>NW_020182314.1:0-414 GCF_003031525.2 Neophocaena asiaeorientalis asiaeorientalis | reverse complement strand
AAGGATGTTTTACAATCCTTTAGACTCTCAGAGATGACATTCAGAACTGTCAGAGACAGGGATGTTTACAATCCTGCATACTGTCAGGTTTGACCTGACCCAAACTCTGGAATAAAGGGATGTTTTTCAATCCCTCAGACTCTGACCAGCCTATTTGACCAGAATTCTGGAAGAAAAGAATATCCTGCAATCCCCCAGACTCTCATATCCCACCACCAAGACTGGAAAGACAGGGATGTTCTATATTCCCTCAGATTCTTTGAGCCGACCTCAAGGGCTGGAGAAGACAGAGATATCTTACAATCAATAAGGCTCTCAGAGCCATCTCTAGGACTCAAAAAGACAGTGACATCAGCAACCCCTCATACTCTCTAAGCCAACTTCCAGGTCTCAAGAAGACTGGGATGTCTTACA
>NW_020182313.1:0-413 GCF_003031525.2 Neophocaena asiaeorientalis asiaeorientalis | reverse complement strand
CGCCCCCACCGCCACACGCAGAACGGCCGCGCGTGGAAAGCCCTCCACGCCTCGCCCGCCCTCCGACTTCTGCCTGCTGAACAGCGGACTCGTTCTCCCAGCCTTTCTTCCACTTCCGCCAGCAGCAGCTCTCCCTCTTTCCAACATCCTGTCCTTCCCGCCGGCCCCAACGGCCCGCCTGCCCATTCCATTCCCTCCACAGCCAGAGCGAGGTGGCCGCCGACAGCGTCCTGCCGGCCTGCGGTGCGTGCCCTCGGTGCTTTTTCGCCTTGGGATCCTGGCCGGGCCGCGTGCAGCCCAGCCTCCTGCTGGCCAGCCAACAGGGGGCCCTCCCTGCACGGGGCCTGGCACAGGAGTCGCTCCCGGGAACGGTGCTCCAGTGAGTAGTGAGCGGAAGCCCTGGATGCCCTGTC
>NW_020182312.1:0-413 GCF_003031525.2 Neophocaena asiaeorientalis asiaeorientalis | reverse complement strand
TTTGTTCTTCTTTTTCAAGATTGTTTTGGCTATTCAAGGTCCCTTGAGATTCTATATGAATTTTAGGATTTTTTTGTGTGAAAAAAATTGGGATTTTGATAAGGATTGCATTGAATCTAGATCAGTACTGACATCTAAACTATGTTTTCTAATCTATGAACATGGGTTATTTTTCCATTTATTTATGTCTTTATTTTCTTTCAGAAATGTTTTGTAGTTTTCATTGTACAAGTCTTTTAACTTCCTTGGTGAAGTTAATTCCTAAATATTTTTATTCCTTTTGATATTATAAATGCAATTGGTTTTTAAATTTCCTTTTTGGATTGTTCATTGTTAGTGCATACAAATGCAACTGATTTTTGTGTGCTGACCTTATGTCTTGCTACTTTGCTGAATTTGTATATTAGTTCTAA
>NW_020182311.1:0-413 GCF_003031525.2 Neophocaena asiaeorientalis asiaeorientalis | reverse complement strand
TTTTGATAGGGGTTACATTAAATCTGTAGATTTCTTTGTGTGGTATTGATATATTTACAATATTAAGTCTTGATCCAATCCATGAACATGAGATATCTTTCCATTTATTTATGTCTTCTTTACTTTCCTCGAGCAATGTTTTGTTTTCAGTGTATCACTTTCACATTTTTTTAAGCTTATACCTAAATATTGTTTTGACATTATTGTAAATGGAATTTTCTGAATTTCCTTTATGGATTACTGTTAGTGTACAGAATATGACTGAGTTCTTTGCATATTAATTTTGTATTAATTATTTGCAACTCTGCTGAATTATTTTATTTGTTCTAATTGTGTGTGTGTTTGTGTGTGTGTTTGTGTGTAACATCTACGGTTTTCTATATATGATATCTTTTTGTCAGTGAACAGAGATA
>NW_020182310.1:0-413 GCF_003031525.2 Neophocaena asiaeorientalis asiaeorientalis | reverse complement strand
TCTCCACGTCTTACTCTTCCGCCATCTTCCCCTCGTCCCCCAATCAATATGTTCTTTTTTGTTCTTATGCTTTCTGGGTTCTAAGAGGTTTTTGTCTGACCAGAGGTTAAAAAAGCCTCCATATTTTTTTTCTAGAAGCCTTGTAATTTTAGCTTTGGCATTTAAAGTTATGATCCATCTCAAATAAATTAGTATGATAGGAAGCATTGGTCCAAGTTTATTTTTCCATATAGATGCTACCAACAAGGGCTTAATTTCTAAAATATACAAACAGCTCTTACAGCTCAATAAGAAAAAAACAACTCAATCGAAAAATAGGCAGAAGACCTAAATATACGTTTCTCCAAAGAAGAAATACATATGGCTAATACACACATGAAAAGATGCTCTACATCGCTAATTATTAGAGAAAT
>NW_020182309.1:0-413 GCF_003031525.2 Neophocaena asiaeorientalis asiaeorientalis | reverse complement strand
GAAACACTGCGCAAAATATATCACAGGTATTTAACTGAAAAGAAAGCATGAATGGCCCGCAGACATACGAAAACATTTCCAACCTTATTAGTCATTTAGTAACAAAATTAAAACCACCAGGAGGTACCACTGAATACCAATTAGATTGGCAAAAATTAAGGAATCTCTCTTTCCTAATACTAGTGAGGATGTGAAAGAACAGGGGCTCACAAACACTGCCGCTGGGGATGGAAATCTACACAAGTCCCGCGACAACACTGACCTTCTACACACTCAAGCGCTCCTCACGCCTTTGGACCCTCAGCACAAAATAATACCTTTCACACCCCCATCCAGAGTACCCACGTGCTTACAAAAACAGTGCTGGCTCTCTCTGTGTGCGATACATCTGATGGGCTCTGTTTTTTCATACA
>NW_020182308.1:0-413 GCF_003031525.2 Neophocaena asiaeorientalis asiaeorientalis | reverse complement strand
TTCTCATGCAGCTAACTGACAGCAAGGATAGCAAGGGAGGTCAGTTCACCAAAATGTTGCAATTGCACGTGCATTTTCTGAAATCAAATTAATGAAGCCTTTGTCTTTCAACATAGGATCAAAGGCCAGAAATCCCTTCTTATGTTACCTTGGATTTCGCCCCAATTAAATAACCTTTACCTTCCCACAGGAGAATGAGGTAGATTAGTTAGGACTTCAGTAGGGGTAGAATTCATTGTATGCTTTTCCCACAGATGAAATTAATAAATGAATGAATAAATGAATGAATCCACTTGAACATCACCTATGCAGTATCTAGTATTGAGCAAGCACTGGAGTAGTCTTTATTAATAGAGGACACAAACAGGTAGGCATATACTTACAATATAATATCATATGGACAATAACAATTA
>NW_020182307.1:0-413 GCF_003031525.2 Neophocaena asiaeorientalis asiaeorientalis | reverse complement strand
TATATATATACACACACACATACATACATACCCACACACCATGACACATTTTCTTTATCCATTGATCTGCTGATGGACACCTAGGTTGTTTCTATGTCTGGCTACTGTAAATAATGCTGCAATGTATGTGGGAGTACAGCTATCTTTTTGACTTAGTGTTTTCATTTCCTCTGGATGTTACAGCGGGACCAGAGATCTTTGTGGGAAAGACTTAGTGACCATGGTGTGGAAGTGTTGATCTCCTCTCCCACCTCCGTGATGTTGGGTTTAGGCCTGGCCACTGCGGTGTCCCTGACTCTGACTACCATTGTCCTGGGTCTCACGAGGTGGCATTGGGCTACTTCCCACCCTGTGTGCCCTCTGCCTCCCAAAAAAAGAAAGTGAAAAAAAAAAAAAAAAACAGAAGGGGAATT
>NW_020182306.1:0-413 GCF_003031525.2 Neophocaena asiaeorientalis asiaeorientalis | reverse complement strand
GTGTTAAACCCCAGGTGTAGTTCTGGCAGAACTTGTGTGCTGATCTAGCTCCCCAGGGGCCCTTCCTCCTGGGGGCTCCACTCAGTGACCCTGGGTGGGAGCTATTGGGTGCCAGGCATGAGCCGCGTGCCACAGGAGGCCACCTGCCTCCCTGGCACCCTGTGTGCGCCCCGTTCAGGCACTCAGCTCGTCCTGCGACCCCTGAGGTGGCTCGCTCTTCTGCTCCGGCCTGTGAGTCCTTGAGCCTGGAACTGAGGGCCATCTGAGTTGATACTAGAAAAGTAAAATGCATCTCTTGTAGGAATTTTAGAAAGTAAAAATCCCCTCCAGAAGTCTTTGGTATTCAGTATTATCCTTCTAAGCTTTTTTCCCTGTAAGTACACATCGTATATTTTATAAAAAAATGAAATCAT
>NW_020182305.1:0-411 GCF_003031525.2 Neophocaena asiaeorientalis asiaeorientalis | reverse complement strand
CTCACCGCAACTAGAGAAAGCCCACGCGCAGCAAAGAAGACGCAACACAGCCAAAAATAAATAAATTAACTTTTTTAAAAAAAGAACAGAAAAAAAAAAGTTGAAGAAACAACCATTTGGATTTCTTACTGCCATCAAAACTTGAATATTAAAAGTAGTCTTTACTTGACTCAATTTTTTGAAGGATACCATGGTGTAGTGGAAAGAACCCACAATTTGGAAAAGACCCTGCACTACTAATTAGATGTCCATAGGAAGTGACTTAATATCTCCAAGTTTCAGTTTCTCAATTTAAAAGGAGGATTGGGGACCTTCAAGATGAAGGAGGAGTAAGACGTGGAGATCACCTTCCCTCCCACAAATATATCAAAAATACATCTACTGTGGAACAACTCCTACAGAACACCTACT
>NW_020182304.1:0-413 GCF_003031525.2 Neophocaena asiaeorientalis asiaeorientalis | reverse complement strand
ATTTCTGAGAATGTGTTTATTTCCCCCATATGCTTGAGGGTAGTTTGGGTGGGTATAGAATTTTAGGCTGTAAATAGTTGTCTCTCAGAATTTTAAAGACTTCCATCTATTGTCTTCTGGCTTGCACTTAAAAAATCTGATGTTATACTAATTCTTGATCCTTTATGTATGACCTTTTAATTTTCCACTTTAAACCTTAAGATGAGCTGTTTATCCTTGATATTTTGAAATTTTGCAATAACGTGTTTTTTCAAGTTATTCTGTTGGGTAGTCATTAGGCCTTTTCAATGGGGAAATATCTTTCATTTTTCTGGGAATTTTCCTGTGTTAGTTTTTTCTCTCTGACATATTTATTTCTTCTTTCTGTAAGTTCTGTTGGTCAGATATTGGATCTGGATTGAGCTCTGTATTTT
>NW_020182303.1:0-413 GCF_003031525.2 Neophocaena asiaeorientalis asiaeorientalis | reverse complement strand
TGTTCAAATGAAATGAGTGCTAAGGACTGAATATTGGTGTTTCTCCAAAATTGATATGTTGAAACCTAATGCCCAGATGATGATATTAGCAGTAGGGCTTCTGAGAAGTGCTTAGGTCATGAGGGTGGAGCTCTCATGAACCGAGTTAGTACCCATATAAAAGAGACCCCAGAGAGCTAGCTTGTTCCTTCCATCATATGAGGTTACAGCAAAAGGCAGCCTTCACCAGGCACCAAATATGCTAGCACCATGATCTTGGACTTCCCAGCCTCCGGAACTATGAGAAATAAATGTCTGTTCTTATTAAGCCATCTAGTTGACAGTATTTTGTTATAACAGCCTGAGTATAAACAAACTAAACAGATAAAAGTAGAGCAGTTTTGAACTGAATTTATGGGTTATCCCCTTCTTCT
>NW_020182302.1:0-412 GCF_003031525.2 Neophocaena asiaeorientalis asiaeorientalis | reverse complement strand
TTTTGTCTGCCTAGGTTTACTTTTACCATTTAACCTAGGGTTCTGTCTGTTCATTTTTCTGTTATTTTTGGTTTTTTTTTGTTTGCTTGTTTGTCTTTTCTTTTAATGAGTGTGTGTGTCTGTATGTTTCTTTGTTTGATTTTATCTGTTTAGTTTTGCTTTGACCATTTGTTTTGGTGTTCTATCTGTTTTTTTTCTTCCTTTTCTTTCAAGGCATGTGGATGGCAGGGTCTTGGTGATACAGCCAGGTGTTGCACTTGGGCTTCTGAGGAGGGACAGTCGAGTCCAGGACATTGGACAACTAGAGACCTCCCAGCCCCATGTAGTATTAATTGGCGAGAGCTCTCCCGGAGGTCTCCATCTCAACACTAAGACCTAACTCCACCCAATGGCCAGCAAGCTCCAGTGCTGG
>NW_020182301.1:0-408 GCF_003031525.2 Neophocaena asiaeorientalis asiaeorientalis | reverse complement strand
GCAGGTGGATTCTTAACCACTGTGCCACCAGGGAAGTCTTATATCATTTTATTCCATGAAGAATTTTGTTTTATTTTCAGGTGTCAAATCTATCAGTCTTTTTTTATGGCTTCTGATTTTCAGGTGTAGTTGAAAGGACTTTCTCCAAAACTTAGGGTCAAAGCTCCCATTTTTCTTCAAATAACTTTATGATTTTATATTTAACATTTTAACATTTGCTCCACTTAGAATTTATCCTAGTGTATAATGGGAAATATGATTCCATCTTTATTTTTTCCAAATGCATCTTTCATAAAACAGCACATCTTTTACCCACTGATTTGAGGTATTGCCTTTATTATATGATACATTAGATCATTCCCATATTTTCAGGTCTGTTTATTTCTTAACTTTCTGTTCCATTGGTCA
>NW_020182300.1:0-412 GCF_003031525.2 Neophocaena asiaeorientalis asiaeorientalis | reverse complement strand
AGTGAGGGTCTGTTGGTGATGAATTCTTTTAGCTTTTGTACATCTGAAAAAGTATTTGTTTTGCTTTCACTTTTGAAAAATGTTTTCAATGAGTATACGATTCTAGTTTGACAAATTGCCCCCCAATATTTTAAAGATGTTGTTCCACTGTTTTCTCTGTTACATTGTTTCTTACAAGAAATCTGCTGTCATCCTTATCTGGTCCTTTGTACATAATGTGCTTTTTTCCTCTGGATGTTTTAAAGATTTTCTTTTTATCACTGGTTTAGAACAACTTGATTATGATGTGTATTGATGTCATTTTCTCATGTTTCTTGTCCTTGGGGTTTTTGCTGAACCTCAACTATGGGTTTATATTTTTCATCAAATTTGGGAAAACTTGGCTATTATCTCTTCAGATAATTTCTTTCTG
>NW_020182299.1:0-372 GCF_003031525.2 Neophocaena asiaeorientalis asiaeorientalis | reverse complement strand
CACACACACACACACACACACACACACACACACATATAGCCGAGTCACTGTGCTGTAACTTAAAACTAACATGATATTGTAAATCAACTATACTTCAATAAAGAAAAAAAAATAAATGAAAGCATTTGGCAAAATCTAAAAAAAAAGAGAAAGAAAGAAAAGAAAACAAATATGAAGAGAAATACCAGAAGAGATTGCTCAGAGTTAAAGTGATTGCTTTAAAAAATAGAAATGGGGATTGGACTGAGTGGAGGAAGAACTTCTGTTTTTCATTGTTGTAATTTTACTTTTAAACTAGAACATGTTTTTTGTTTGTTTATTTGTTTGTTTGTTTTGCGGTACACGGGCCTCTCACTGTTGCGGCCTCTCCCG
>NW_020182298.1:0-412 GCF_003031525.2 Neophocaena asiaeorientalis asiaeorientalis | reverse complement strand
GCCTCGTTGAACTTGTCAAGAGTAAAATCCTTGGAGGATGAGCAGGCTTGTGTCCCAACGTTGGACTCTAGAGGAACCAAGGCAGCTGGGGAGGATTAGCCAGCAAAGCAGTCCCACGTGAACTGTAATTCCTCACCCACCTTGGATGGTACATCTATCTCCATATGTATGAGTGCCTTCCTAGAGCTGGCCAAGAAAAATGAACTCAAAGAAGTACGGATCCTGTGGCTGAAAGACAGTTCTGAAAACTCCCAGTGTCCAGATGTTTTGGTGCTGGGTTTCTCACATCTAGCCTTCTTCCTCAAAATCGTCCCAGTTACTTGCCACAACACTGTCATTTCGAGGAAGCTGCCGGGATGCAGATCTGTCAAATATTGGAGTCTCAGGGGGAGCAAGTAATGAGACACACTCT
>NW_020182297.1:0-412 GCF_003031525.2 Neophocaena asiaeorientalis asiaeorientalis | reverse complement strand
GGTAACCATCACTGTGTTTTCCAGGTCTGTGAGCCTCTTTCTGTTTCGCACATAGATTCAGTGGTAGTACTTTTGAGATTCCACATATCTTTGTGTTTCTCTGTCGGACATACTTCAGTAAGCGTAATATTCTCTGGGAGCAGTCTTGTGGCAGCAAATGGCAATATTGCATTCTTTTTTATTGATGGCTGAGTAATACCCCGTACTACACAGATACGACCTCTTCTTGCACTAGCCACCCGTGGACGGGCACTTGGGCTTTTTCCATGTCTTGGCTAGTGCAAATAGTGCCGCTGTGAACACGGAGGTGCTTGTGCCTTTCTGAACTCTTGTTTCGTCATTTCCAGGTACGTACCCAGGAGTGGGATTGCTGGAGCAGAGGGGACCTCTCCCTTGGCCTCGTTCAACCTCA
>NW_020182296.1:0-402 GCF_003031525.2 Neophocaena asiaeorientalis asiaeorientalis | reverse complement strand
TGGCTAAATCATCATTCTGCAACTTATTACAGGCAACCTTTCTTTCCTTTTTACTTGCTACCACCACTGCTGCTTGGTGCTTCTTATTTTTCGTTCTGCTTTTCTGGATTATTTGACTTACAGTTTTCAATAATTACCTTTCTTTACTATACAGATGAAACAATTACCTATCTATACTTTATATACAGACATATATTTAAATGAAGCAAGTTATTCAGCTATATTAGCATGTCACTACTTATTGAAAATAATAACAAATTAAATATAATCCATATTTATTTTCATATCATTACCACTTTGTCCATACTTGATATTTTCTATCTTGAGTACCATTAATGAACTCATTGCGTTTCAAAATATTTATATATTTGGGCTTCCCTGGTGGCGCAGTGGTTGAGAGTC
>NW_020182295.1:0-412 GCF_003031525.2 Neophocaena asiaeorientalis asiaeorientalis | reverse complement strand
GCATCGATGAGTACATCACTCCATCTTCCCAGGGGAGGAGTGAATTGGAAAGGAGTGCCCAGGAATACTATGCTTGGTGGCTTGCTACACGTGGAAGAAGACATATGGAGTGGGGAAAAGTTCTCTCTCTAACAGATGGCAATCTCCCTTTTGAGACTGTGTCTCTTTCTTGGGAATTCAGTCCTTCAAAAATCAATCTCACAGATATCATTGAGGGCCTACTATATAGCAGGCACTGTCTTAGGGGATTCAGATGTGAACAAAATAGGCAAAAATCCCTGTCCTCGTGGAGGTTACAATCTAGTGGAGGACACAGAGAGTAAACAAGGGAAATAAGGACAATATATAGTGGGAAGGATAGTTATGAGTGATGAAGAGAAACTGTCAAGTGGGGAAGGGCACATGAGGGATT
>NW_020182294.1:0-412 GCF_003031525.2 Neophocaena asiaeorientalis asiaeorientalis | reverse complement strand
CCCTATCCCTGGTTGTACATCTGTGAATTCAACTAAAGCAGACTGTGTAGTACTGTAACACATATTTATTGAAAAAAATCTACACATAAGGGCTTGAGCAGTTAAAACCTGTGTTGTTTAAGGATCAACTATATTTGGCTTCTACATACAATGCAGTATTATTTGGACTTAAAATGAACAAAATTCTGACATATGCTACAACAAGCATTAAACTTGAGTACATTATATTAAGTGAAATAAGCCAACCACAAAAGACAAATACTCTACTTCAAGTAGTCAAATTCATAGAAACACAGTAGAATGGTGGTTGCCAGGGCTTTGTAGAGAAGGGGGGAGTTGGAATTATTATGTAAAGAGTATAGAGAAACAGTTTTACAAGATGGAAAAAGTTCTAGGGATGGATGGTGATGAG
>NW_020182293.1:0-412 GCF_003031525.2 Neophocaena asiaeorientalis asiaeorientalis | reverse complement strand
GCATAGTTCCCTTTGAGTAGTCCTGACAGTTACTCACCGTGGAGTCCATGCCAAGCCTTGTTAGTCACTTTTGCTCTTTGAGTTGTCACACCAACCGGGAAGGGAGACGGCAGTCAGGAGCCCGTTTCCCAAAGGCCAGAGTACCTACGGTACAAGGAGGCTACTGAGGCAGGCACACGGTGCTGGGGAGTGGTGCCCTGCTTCTGTGTTTTTGTCGCTTCGCAGCTGAAAGAGGGAGTCAGTGAGAAAGCTCCCCTTTGGCCCAGAGCTGTGTCCTCAGCCCGTCTCCACCACGTCCAGCTCAATCCTGGGGGCGACCAAGGTGACCCAGTAGGAGCGTATTTATGATTCTGTGGCTACCTTCTGACTCTCTCCTTCAGTAGTGTTCAAGAGGTTTTTTGTTTGTTTGTTT
>NW_020182292.1:0-411 GCF_003031525.2 Neophocaena asiaeorientalis asiaeorientalis | reverse complement strand
TAACCCTGCAGGTTTGTGAATTGCAGTGCCCCTGAGCTCCACTTTTCAAATTGCCTTTTTAGAAGACGGCTGCAAACAGCAGGATTGCTTCAGGCCCTATGCTGGTTCCAGAGGGAAGGCTGAACCTTTGTTTAATTCTTCTTCCTGATGGCAAATTAAACTGACATGTGCCTGTCGAAACACCTACAGCTGGTCTGTCATTGGTTCCCCCTCTTCCCCTTCACCTCCGCACTAATTGCTGACTGTGTGAAACAGGAGATTAAAGACGCTGACTCTCCAAGTGGGGAGATTGTTACTAAAGCGGTTGGAATGGCAAACCCGAGCACCGGGAGATGAAAAATGAGGTGAGTTGTAGAAACCTTTCCTGATTACACAGTGTACCATCCTCTGGGTTTCCATGCATGTTGTAGC
>NW_020182291.1:0-411 GCF_003031525.2 Neophocaena asiaeorientalis asiaeorientalis | reverse complement strand
GGGCTCTCGGCACTTGATGGCGTATTTGGACCGTGTCTGGAGCTCACATTTGGGGTTTATGACGCGCAGAAATTGTTTTCTGAAAAAGGAGACGTCATGCATCTTACTTGGGATGGTAACAGAGACTGACGTGTAGGGAAATAGCTGCTCTGCTTCCTGTGAAACCGTTAGTGTTGAAACCCTCGCTGGGGGTGACGGGCACCTGCCCGAGGTATCCTCTAAGTCGGCGGCGCCTCCCAGGCTGTCCTCTTGTCCCTCTGCTCAGCCGGGGTGGGCAGGAAAGTCACCGTGATTTCGAAACTCACTACCTGCTCTACATTACTCCGTGCAGAAGGATACTGAATTCTATTTGTATTATTATCATTTTGTACTCTTAGGACGAGCCCTGAATTTCCCTTGAAGATCCCCCCA
>NW_020182290.1:0-411 GCF_003031525.2 Neophocaena asiaeorientalis asiaeorientalis | reverse complement strand
CCACTCTCTCACTTCATCCCAGCTTACCCTTCCCCCTCCTCTAAATTTTGAGAAGCACTAGTTTTCATCATATTAACCATAGTTAGCACATTTTGAATCTATGTATATGACTTGGATGCAAATACGTTATTATTAATTACCTCTCTGATAAAGGTGTTGGCCCTGGCACTCACATAATCCTTCATGCTAAACCTAGTTTCTTTGCATTTCCTTGGTCGGCATGGCCTTGGTTCCTGGTACAGAGTCAGATTTTCCATTAGTGTCTTATTAAGCTTTTAAATATTCTTGTAAAACCTGTTCAGTTGCTTCTCTTGTCCCTGCCACCTGGGTCAGTGATTGTTGGAAGGGGAGGTTTCTCTTTCAGTGAACTACTTGCTCAGCTAATTATTGGTTGCGTTGCTTGTTTTTCTT
>NW_020182289.1:0-411 GCF_003031525.2 Neophocaena asiaeorientalis asiaeorientalis | reverse complement strand
CCTGTAAAAGGTTTCCATTGACTTGCCCCAGCCTTAGCAAAAAGGAGACATAAAATTTCAAATATAATTACTATTTTTCCAAAATACAGTCCATTATTCAGAGCATGACTCATCTCAGGAGGGAAAAACATCCAGAAAAGTTCACAATGGGCAGAGGGTAGTCAAACTATCACGGACACTAAGGACAAAACCATGTAGACAAAAGAAATTTAGCAATTACTCTATCGAACAGAAAAGGAGTGGAACGGGCAGTGGTAGGGTGCCTGGGAAAGGATGACTTTTTAGAGAAAAGTGCTGTCGCTTAAGTTTGAAGCAAACTGGGAGGTGGAGGTGGGTAGAGCTGCTTAAGAGTGACCTCCCTAGAGAAAACCTAAGGAGCAGTCTGGCTGTCGGAAAGCAGACTGTATTTCA
>NW_020182288.1:0-404 GCF_003031525.2 Neophocaena asiaeorientalis asiaeorientalis | reverse complement strand
TTATTTATGGTTTCCTTTGCTGTGCAAAAGCTTTTAAGTCTTACTTTTAATGCATGGTTTTGTAGGATGAGAGAGGTTTTTTTTTAAATACATATATTACCTTATATGAGAAACACCTATGTATTCCTAAACAATGCATTGTTTAATTTGCATTGTTTTGAATTTTGTACAAATGGAGTCATGTTCTTTGCATTCTTCTTCAATGTACAGTTTTTAAAATATTTTATTTGTGAGAGTAATCCATGTTAATGACTATAGCTGTGGCTCATTCATTTTCACTGCTGTATAGAATTTCATTGTACAAGCGTTCTAAAATTTATGTATTCTCCTGTCGACCAGAAACTAGTAGTTGCAGTTTCCTGCTGTTGTAAAAATAAAAATGTTGTTATAAATATATATATATA
>NW_020182287.1:0-408 GCF_003031525.2 Neophocaena asiaeorientalis asiaeorientalis | reverse complement strand
TCATTCATTTTTATGGCTGAGTAATATTCCATTATATATATATAAATATGTACCGCATATATATATATTCCATTATATATATATATATATGTACCGCATATTCTTTATCCATTTCACCTGTCAGTGGACATTTAGATTGCTTCCATGTGTTGGCTATTGTAAACAGTGCTGTTATGAACTTTGGGGTGCATATGTTTCTTCAAATTAGCGTTTTCTCTGGATATATGCCCAGGAGTGTTACCAAAGGGGAGTTAAGATTAACATATACACATATGTTAACATATACTATATATAAAATATATATATAGTATATGTTATATATCTATATATATCTACATATAAAATATATATAAAATAGATAACCAAAAAGGACCTACTGTATAACACAGGGAACTATACTAAATATTT
>NW_020182286.1:0-411 GCF_003031525.2 Neophocaena asiaeorientalis asiaeorientalis | reverse complement strand
ATGATGGCGACTGGAGGGAGACAACGGTGGCACTAGCTTAGGAGCACGGAGCTCAGAGCGAGCGCGGTGCAGCCGGAGCGGCACTCGGGGGAGGGGGGAGCGGGCGGAAAAGGCCGACTCTGCCGCTCCCCAACCTCATATAGAGGGCACCTCTCTTTCTCTCTTGATGAAATGCCAGCGCCCAGTCCAATACACTTCCAACCACGCTGCACCCAGACAACCATTCACTTGTGCATTTGTAGAACAGTATTCACTAAATTACATGAGATAGTCAGTACTTTATTACAAAGCAGTTTTTTGTGTTAGATGATTTTGTCCATCTGTAGGCTAGTGTAAGTGTTCTGAGCACATTTAAAGTAGGCTCGGCTCGGCTGTGATGTTCAGTAGGTTAGGTGTATTAAATGCATTTTT
>NW_020182285.1:0-410 GCF_003031525.2 Neophocaena asiaeorientalis asiaeorientalis | reverse complement strand
CACAAATAGCGCAAGCTTCTCCTAGGGCAAACCTCCCCAATGGGACTCTTTCTCGTATAGTAGAGGCTTCTGATGGCACCATATGCACCTCAGCTGTTTCTAATTTACCCAGTCAGTCTAGCTTTGAGTGGATGACTCAGAAGGCTGATTTTTTTCTTTGAAGAACCAAATGATTTTACACCAAATTCAGATTTAATAAACTTAAACGATTTCATAAAATGCTTATAATTTAAACATGAAAGGATTTCTTCACGGTCACCCTGAAAATTGCTTTCACCATTCAAAAATGAACAGCATTTATGTTGTATATTAAAATGCAAGTGAGTGGAGGAAGTCAGATGACAATGAACAATGTACTGAAATGATAAAAAAATGTGCAGGAGTAATCTTGTATTCATAAAGAATATATG
>NW_020182284.1:0-410 GCF_003031525.2 Neophocaena asiaeorientalis asiaeorientalis | reverse complement strand
CATCCATTCATAATAAAAACTCTCATCAAAGTGGGTATAGATAGAATATATCTCAACATAATAAAGGCTACTTATGAGAAACCCACAATTTACATCATATTCAAAGGTGAAAAGCTGGAAGCCTTTCCTCTAAAATCAGGGACAAAAGACTTCACTGGCAGTCCAGTGGTTAAGACTTCACATTTCCAGTGCAGGGGACGCAGGTTCCATTCATGATCGGGGAACTAAGATCCCACATACTGCACAGCAGGGTCGAAAAACAAAAACAAAAAAAATCAGAGATAAGACAAGGATGCCCACTCTCCCAACTTCTATTCAACAAAGGTTTGGAAGTCCTAGCCACAGCATTCAGAAAAGAAAAAATAAATTAAAAGTATCCAAATTGGAAGGGAAGAAGTAAAACTGTCACT
>NW_020182283.1:0-410 GCF_003031525.2 Neophocaena asiaeorientalis asiaeorientalis | reverse complement strand
TCTCATGCTACAAATCCATTGCTCTCTCCATGCAAATGGCCACTGAGGGCAAGAGAAGATGTCCAGCGTCATTAGTCATTAGGGAAATCAACATCAAAATCACAAGAGATACCACTTCACGTCTACCAGGGCAGCTGTAATTTTTAAAATGGAAAATAAGAAGTGTAATAAGGATGTGCAGGAACTGAACCCCTCATACACTGGCTGGTGGGAATGTAAAATGGTGCGGACACCGTGTAAAGCAGTTCGGCACTTCCACCAAAAGTTAAACATAGAGTGACCACATGATCAGCAAGTCCACTCTATCCAGAAAATGGTCAATGTTATGTATTGTAAGAAAGGAAAACGTATTTTTTCATCCTTCTTAGGGTCCCCGTCTAGGTCTGAAAATGAAACTGAGAAAAACAGAT
>NW_020182282.1:0-410 GCF_003031525.2 Neophocaena asiaeorientalis asiaeorientalis | reverse complement strand
ATCTGTGATCTGTTTTGAATTAATTTTTTGCATAAAGCATAAGATTTAGATACCTAAAGGCACCAGAGGAGTAGTGATTTCAGTTACCCTATATGTAACTGATGACAGCAAATAAAAAGTAGTTGCTGAGAAATTAATACTAAATGTAACTCGCTTTATTTTTACATAGTATTTTGCTACACTTCAAATAATATACATAATTGGAGATTATTATAAGTATCCAAAAATGTTCAAATAAGTAATAAGGAAGTTGGAACAATAGAAAAATAAATATAAAAAGTGTGAGAAAAGTTAAGTGAAAAAATAAACCTTTATTGAAGGCACTCCCTCTGCCTAGAATAAAATGGAAGGAAAAGGAAGAGAGAAGCAAGCTGCTGCCTCAATACTACTTAAAAAAAAGAGACAAATCT
>NW_020182281.1:0-410 GCF_003031525.2 Neophocaena asiaeorientalis asiaeorientalis | reverse complement strand
TAAAAAAAAAAAAAAAAAAAAGTGGTGAATCTTGCTTGAGTTTAATCTTTTGTTCTCAAGGCTGTCAGGGAATAGATGCAAATAAAACATATTTTTTAAGTTCTAACACTCCCAATGAGATTGTTTTTGATAGACTATTAATGGAAATAGAATGATCCACTATTTATAGTTTACTTTTTTAAGTATTAAAATTATAATTCAAATGATGATTTACTTTTCTTAACATGGGAAATTTGTTCATTTTAGGTAGGGTTGTATATCACCTTAGTTCCCGATAATGATTTAGGGCTGCTGCATCATAAAATGTATTTACAACTAAATTATACTAGATCAAATCTAATTGATTAAATCAGAATTCTGTGCAATGTTAATTAAAGTATGCTGTAGATTAAGCAAAGTAATTACCTGAG
>NW_020182280.1:0-410 GCF_003031525.2 Neophocaena asiaeorientalis asiaeorientalis | reverse complement strand
TTTTTCAGTTTCTAGTTTATTATTTTCATTGCTCTAACATCTCCCATTTTATTTTTGTTAAAGTGCTTGTTCTTTTAAATTATTATTCCCCATTAAATAATAAAGTATAAGCGGTTATGCGTTTGCCTCCATATAACTTTGCCATGTCTTCTACATTTTAATGGAACGAGTTCTTATTTTTTAAAATGTTCTCAATATTCTTTACCGGTAGCTTTGGATTTCTTTTAACCAAACAATTATTTAGGACATGTTTTGTTCCCATTTTACACAATGCTGAGCCTTTTTCTTTAAACTGTTGTCATTAAATTACAGCTCTATTATTGATACATTGTAGTCAGAGAATATGACTTTTACCATTTGCACCCAGGCTTAGTTGAGGTTTTGTGTCCTAGTAGTTGATTAGTTTTTGT
>NW_020182279.1:0-409 GCF_003031525.2 Neophocaena asiaeorientalis asiaeorientalis | reverse complement strand
GGAAGGGTGAGCTATGACAAAGCAAGAGAGAGGCATGGACAAATATACACTAACATACCTTATCCTTTTGATTACCGGCTTAGACTGCTTGTCTTTTGATCACATTTTCAGATGCCAAGTAATTCCCACTATAATTCAAAGCATTCCGTTCCAGAGGTTACCAGTCCTATTCTTAAGTGGGAAAGAGTCTTTCCTAATACGATTTGAACATCAAAGGTTTCTGGAGAGCAAAGGCCATTAACTTGCTTAAAGAGTACTTTCTCTGGGGCATAAATAATTCATGACTCTATGCCACAGAAAAACTATATTTAGTACAGGAATTATCTCACAGAATTAATATGCTTACATCCACTACACCCCCAATATAAGGTGTTATAAGATTTGAAATGTTTCTCTGGGGTTAAAATGC
>NW_020182278.1:0-409 GCF_003031525.2 Neophocaena asiaeorientalis asiaeorientalis | reverse complement strand
CCATTTATGTATTGACCTAGTATACTGTAATCTTGCTAAACTCACTTATTATTTCTAGGAGCCTTTTTGGAAATTCCTTAGGGTTTTTAACATGGATGAACATGTCCTCTGTGAACAAGGACAGTTTGAATTCTTCCTTTCCAATACTTATTTCATTCATTCATTCATTTATTATTGTCTTGCTTTATTGCTCTGGCCATGATTTACAGCATAATGTTGAATGGAAATAATTAAAGCAGAAGCCTTGCCTTGTTCTTCATCTAAGAAGGAAAGCAGTCTTTACCCATTAAGTGTAATATTAACTGTAGGTTATCTGTAAGTGTCCTTTGTCAGACTGAGAAAGCTCCCCATTATTCCTAATTTGCTGGAAATTTTTATCATGAAAAAATGTTAAATGTTGTCAAATTTA
>NW_020182277.1:0-409 GCF_003031525.2 Neophocaena asiaeorientalis asiaeorientalis | reverse complement strand
TTTTTTTAGGCCACTAAGTTTATGGGGATGTAGAGCCAGGCAATTAGGGACTGGAGGGTCAGTGGCTTTGTGAGGGACTTCTGGAATGAAAGCCATAACATCTTTCAGGAATGGTCAGTGTTTAGCTGCTCTGTAAGTCAGTTTTGGAAACTATGCGGGTCAGTAACTGGCAGTCTAGGAAGACGGATGATTGGAAGCCGGCTGGGGGTGTGGCCCTGGTGTGCCCATGTTGGGCATTATTCGAGGTTCCTGTGGTCATCATGGATTAATGATATGAGGAGCATGGGCCATGCCAGTGACCGGAAGACTTTGAAGTATCCTCTGGCAGTCCCTGTAGTCCAACCATAGATGGCTTCTGCTGGTCAGTAAATGATTGGCAGCCAGAGGAATCAGGGGCATGGTCCCAGGG
>NW_020182276.1:0-409 GCF_003031525.2 Neophocaena asiaeorientalis asiaeorientalis | reverse complement strand
CCAGCTTCCCATCTATACCAGTGTAAAGCATAAAAAGAGCTGGAAGGGAAACTGCAGGTGAAATTGGTGCTCCCTCCTTCCTGAACATGCAGAGATGGAGAAATCTGTTCCACACTCAATATGCTGCTCATTTCTGTTCAGAAAGACAGGGTCAGACATACACTGATCTCTCTACAGAGTATTCATTGTCTTCACACGTTCCCAGATAGAACCTAGAGTTACGTGACTACATCCCCCTCCTTCTCCATCACTGCCACATACTGTTCAGAATGTCTTCAGCAGCCCCTGGACTTCAGGCCAAGATGAAGTCACAGGATTAACAATGGAGCTGGCAAAGGATTCCTCTCCATTTATCCTGCCCAAGTATCCTCAGCAGAGGAATATTCTTCTTCAGAAAATAGGATTCTGC
>NW_020182275.1:0-403 GCF_003031525.2 Neophocaena asiaeorientalis asiaeorientalis | reverse complement strand
TAAAGCAATTATACTCCAATAAAGATGTTAAAAAAAAGCATTTTGAATTTTTTACTAAGAATGTATATACTATTACATGAATTGAGCTGGTCTTCTGCTAATCTTTTCAAATCCACACATTTCTTCAGAACAAGGGACTTTTGTTTTTCGTGACTCTGACACACTTTTCTCATGCTCTCTCTGTGAGTTGCAGTGCTTGCTTCTTGAAAGATTTTCTTTCCAAAGAAGAGGACCAAAAGTCGTAACAATTAGGAATTTGCAAGAAAATAATAAAATTATACTTCAATATTGATTTCTAAAATTGCTTTTCAAGTTAAAACAAATGAACATGACCAATATTGACAAATGTCATTTTGGGTTTTTTTTGGGTTTCTTTTTGCGGTACGTGGGCCTCTCACTGTTG
>NW_020182274.1:0-409 GCF_003031525.2 Neophocaena asiaeorientalis asiaeorientalis | reverse complement strand
GCTGATTGGTCCCAGAAAGCCGGGGGGCAGGACCTGAGGAGAAACCCCTGGAATATTCCCGACCCGGCAGCCACACTGAGCTCGGTGACTGGCTGAGGAGGGAAAAGGCGGAGCTTGATGAAAAACTATAAACACAGAGCCGCCCTCAGAGAAACCGTGAGCCTTGAGGGAGCTACTAAGGTTTGTGCGGTTGGTGAGCGCAGCTTCCGCAGACACGCTATCTGCGAGGACTACCCCGAGCGGCACCGGCGCGTTCAGTTTTCGGAATCCGAAAGGACCGAGCTCGTCGTCGCTGAACTCGTTGGCCGTTTTCAGGTCTGACGTTCGTTGCGGAGCCGAGAGGACAGGACACCGGCATGGCGAAAAGCACGGCCATTGGCATCGACCTGGGCACCACCTACTCCTGCGT
>NW_020182273.1:0-408 GCF_003031525.2 Neophocaena asiaeorientalis asiaeorientalis | reverse complement strand
CCCACAATCAACTTGATGTACCCTGCATTTGTGGAATACCTTAAGAGACAACGAATCATCCCAAAATTGAGGTGGTGGAATTTAGGAACAACTGTAGACTTTGGGTTTGCTGTCTGCGACTGATCAATTTCTGATATTTATGTTTACCTTAGTTTAGTTTAGTTTTTAGTGCTTCTTATCAATGGTGGATTGGTTTATTGGTTTGGCTGCTCTCTTCCTTATTTTTTAAATTTTTTATGTATTATTTTTTCTTTCATTTTTTCTTCCTTTTCTCCTGAGCTGTCTTGGTGCTCTGGCCTGGCATCAGGCCTGAGCCTATGAAGTGGGAGAGCCGAGTTCTGGTCACTGGCCCATCAGAGCCCTCCTGGCCCCACGTAATATTAATCAGCGAGAGCTCTCCCAGAGATC
>NW_020182272.1:0-409 GCF_003031525.2 Neophocaena asiaeorientalis asiaeorientalis | reverse complement strand
GGAAAAATAAGGGACAAACTAATATGGATACAGAAAGTTGTAGAAGGTTTATAGAAAGAGAACCCTGAAAAAGGGTCCTTGTTCATGGTTAGGCTGAAATTGAATTGAATTGAATTAGGTAAATGAATTTAGTTATTGAGAGTGGGCTGGTGCAGGACTGGAGTTGGTTTCTCCCTCTGTTAAGAGAACAAAGTTTTCTTGCAATGTTGATCTACTTTTGATAACAGATTGTGAGTTTCTTTGCCTTCTAAAGGATCTGTATTTGCCTTAAAGAAACTTTTATTGTCACTTTGGTTGAGTGAGTAAGTATTGTTTCACAGTGACCTATGATCCTATTTGACCAACTGTTTCAAAAAACTTTTCAGGGAAATTCCCTGGCAGTCCAGTTGTTAGGACTCTGTGCTTTTAC
>NW_020182271.1:0-408 GCF_003031525.2 Neophocaena asiaeorientalis asiaeorientalis | reverse complement strand
CCCCATGACTTATTTATAACTGGAAGTTTGTACCTTTTGACCCCCTCACCCATTTTGCCCATCCCCCAAAAATGGTTGCCTCTGGCAACCATCAGTCTGTTCTCTGTATCTATGAGCTTGTTTTTTTTGTTGTTTTGTTTTGTTTTTCAGATTCTTCATATAAGTGAGATCATACTTATATGAAGTATTTGTATTTGTCTTTCTCTGTCTTATTTCACTTAGCAGAATGCCCCCATGGTCCATTCTTGTTGTCACAAATGGCAAACTTTCCTTCTTTTTTATGGCCAAATAATATTCCATTGTGTATATATATCACATTTTCTCTATCATCACTTCATCCATCAGTGAACACTTATCTTGCATCTATATCTTGGTTTCTATAAATAATGCTGCAATGAACATGGGGGT
>NW_020182270.1:0-408 GCF_003031525.2 Neophocaena asiaeorientalis asiaeorientalis | reverse complement strand
GAGGAACCCCCAAGTGAACCAGTAGGATGTGGGGGGACTGAAGGGGGAGGAGAAATGGAGGCCAGACAAGACCAGCACCTCTAAGGCCGGGGAGATCAGGAGAGGCAGGTGGGAGGGACCCTCCCGCAAGAGCAGGAGAGGAGCAGAGGGCGATCGCCTGGCCCAGTTGGGCCAGAGATCCTGCTCAGTTTCCAGGCCTGTACCCCAACTCCAAAGCCCTGTCCAGGCTGCATGAGTCCTGGGGGCATAGAAGGGAGGCAGGGGAGATCAGGAGAGGCAGGTGGGAGGGGCCCTCCGGGGACCAGAGGAGCAGGAGAGGAGAGGAGGGCATCTGCCCCACCCACTCGAGCCCAGGAAGCTTGCTGAGCTCCCAGGTGAGGTCCCCCACCCTCTGAGACCAGGGGTTGG
>NW_020182269.1:0-407 GCF_003031525.2 Neophocaena asiaeorientalis asiaeorientalis | reverse complement strand
GTATAATGTTATCAGTCATAATTCTAGTTATTATCTTAAAAATGTTGTTATATGTCACAGAAATATCCAAGTTTCTTATCAATTGCATTGTAATCATATCTTTAACCATGTCATTTTAAGTCTTGTTTATAGACAATCATTGTTTTACTCTGATAATTTTATAAAATGAACTGCAAGAAAATTCATACGAAGGATTTTTAACAAATATAAGTTTCTGATAACTTTTAGATCATACTGCTGAACTGCGTAAGAAATTACAAAACTCTAATGGAAAAGCTGAAGACTTCATCCAGCTCATCAGGAATTAATCTTACTATCTCTCAAATTTCTTTGCTAGAGATACACAGAATACAAAAGGAATAGTTCGACAAGTTACAGTCAGTTCAGTTTGGGATACATTGAGTATG
>NW_020182268.1:0-408 GCF_003031525.2 Neophocaena asiaeorientalis asiaeorientalis | reverse complement strand
CAGGGAAGCCCTTCTTTTTTTTTCCTCAAAGAATTGGGTGGCCACCTCAATGATACCAAAGGACTGGTATACCCATTCATCTATGTTGTAAGGTTTTACTTTCCCTCATTTTGCTTAAGTAAGAAGGTTTCCCCCCAAATTTCTACCCGGCTCTGAATATCAGCTATGGTTACTTTAGTTAGATCAGTGGCCTCCCACTTTGGTAATCTGTTTACAAACACTTTTGAGGATCTTCCCTAGGTTTAAGAAATTTTCACCTTAGATTTAGACACTCTATAATCCTTTTAAACTTAATAATTACCAGCTGAATATCTTTGGCCAAGCCCAGAACCTTGATATTTTATACTCCAGTGTCTAGTAAGGCTTTTATTTCAGCTCCAGATTCAATCTGTTCCTTTCCACTTTCTG
>NW_020182267.1:0-408 GCF_003031525.2 Neophocaena asiaeorientalis asiaeorientalis | reverse complement strand
TGCTGAATTAATTTACACTGACCGATCTTAACAGGTGTGCTCTGCCACCTCAGCTTTCATCTGCTTCTGTACTTACTCCTGAAGTTGAACCTTCCCTCTGAAGTGCTGTGTTAACTAAGCCCTGTGAGGGCCCCTTGGAGCCCCTTCCTCCCTGACAGTCTCAGCTCTCAGTTCCGCTCCCTCTTTTCCTCCTGTACAAGTTCCTCTCCTAAGTGCAAGCCTTTCCCCAACTGCTATTCTCGGCCATCTTTCGAGATCCCGTGCACATCCACGATTTCAGTTTTCTTCCTCGGAGAAAGCAGTGCGGTCAAACAGAAGGTAACTGTCAGGTTGGAGACGAACATTCCGGGTCAAAGCCCAGCTTCCTGACTTCCTCCTTGTCTGCCTGGGTCAGGTCTGGCATCCTCT
>NW_020182266.1:0-408 GCF_003031525.2 Neophocaena asiaeorientalis asiaeorientalis | reverse complement strand
CAACTCTTCCTGGGTATCTGGGGCTCTCTGAGACACAAAAGGTCTGATTACTTGAAATTCTTCAGATTATGTTGATCCACATTTGTATATTGCAATATGCCTTGTATTCTCTCAAATCTGAGGGATTTTTCTGGTGGCCATGGGCACACTCCTTACACCTTATTAAAACTTCTGCTTCAGCACTCCCTTTCAGAGCCCTACCAGGATGCACTCTCCATAATGCTCAATTCAAGCTTTATCTTCTAGGTCATTCATGTTCCACCCTGGATCTGTGATGGGGATTGCATTTGCTGCTGCTGCTTGGGTAGGATGGCCAGGACAGCAACATGCAGTGTATCTGCCTCTTCTCTAGCTTTTTCTGGCACCATCCTCCTCTCTTCCTCAATGAACAGGGTAGTTAGTACACTT
>NW_020182265.1:0-408 GCF_003031525.2 Neophocaena asiaeorientalis asiaeorientalis | reverse complement strand
TTGAAGCATTAATGGAATCACAAATTCTATAAATGTATAGCAACTTTAAGGAGAGAAGAATGTTTATAACCTAATGAGTAGTTTCTGCTGAAACTTAGTGGTCTCCTCTTGAGGAAAAAGGAGGGAATTGTAGTGGGTAGAAAAAAATATTTGTTAATGGAAAATTGTTACTGAACTGAAACCATCTAAAGTTAGTGTAACTGAATGTATCAGTAACTGTTCCTTTGTAGATGTCCTATGAAGTTGGTTTTTAAAATGTTACAAAAACCTCTTTCTTTCTTTCTTTTTTTTAGGGGAAGGTGGGAAGAGGTAGCGGGGTCTAAAAATTAAAAGATGTTGATGCTTATGTGACTATAATATGTGCCTTTGTGTGTGTGTGTGTAAAAGTGCCTTGTTCATGAACACATT
>NW_020182264.1:0-408 GCF_003031525.2 Neophocaena asiaeorientalis asiaeorientalis | reverse complement strand
ATCAAAGTTAAATCAGAGGTGAAAATCCTGTATATCTCTATAGCATATCCATTTCAACGAGGCTTCACAATGCAACATCATGTATTATGAAAGAACTTTACATTTTCATGATCACCCATTCATCATCCTTTTTTGATAAGTTTTCTAGTTCTCTATATTATTTCTCTAATATTGACAGCTAAACTGACTTATACGCATACAATAGATGCATAAGAAGTAAAAACAAGTTAAATAATTCTACCAGCCATCATTCTAATCTTAATTATCCTACCATCATTATGAATTTTTTACATAATAAATGAAATTAATAACCCTTCCCTAACCGTAGAAGCTATAGGCTATCAATGATATTGAAGCTAGAAATGCACAGATTATGAAAACTTAAGTTTTGATTTTTTTTTTTTTTTT
>NW_020182263.1:0-400 GCF_003031525.2 Neophocaena asiaeorientalis asiaeorientalis | reverse complement strand
CGGACTCTCAACCACTGCGCCACCAGGGAAGCCCTACTCCAAAACATTTTGATGTAAGTCTTCCCAAACTTGACATGTGTACAGTGTGTGTATGCATGTATGGCCATTTTCACAAGTCAGCAAATTCTCTTCTACAGCATGGCTGCATCTTATGTTATCACCTTTTTGAATGTGACATAATTTCCTTAACTAATCTCCTATTATTAGAAATTTAGGAATATATACAATATTCGCTATTCTAAATGGCACTACAGTGACTCTGTTTACAAATTTATCTTTATAAACATGTCGTTATTTCCTTGTGATATTCTTCCAAATGACCAGATCAAATAAAATGCACACTTAAAAAAAAACTGAAGTATAGCTGATTCACAATATTGTGTTAGTTTCAGGTGTACAG
>NW_020182262.1:0-406 GCF_003031525.2 Neophocaena asiaeorientalis asiaeorientalis | reverse complement strand
TTAGTTTCAGGTATATAACATAGTGATTCAGTATTTTTAAAGATTAGACTCCATTTAAAGTTATTATAAAATATTGGCTGTATTTCCTGTGCTATATAATAAATCCTGTATCTTCTTTATTTTATACATAATAGTTTGTAGCTCTTAATCCTCTACCCTTATTTTGTCCTTCCTCCCTTTCCTCTTCCCACTGGTAACAACTAGTTTGTTCTGTATCATCTGTGAGCCTGTTTCTTTTTGTTGTATTTATTCATTTTATTTTTTTAGATTTTGCATATATGTGATAACATGTTATTTCTCTTTTTCTGACTTATTTCATGAGGCATAATACCCCTCAAGTCCATTGATGTCACAAATGGCAGGACTTCATTTTTTTTATGGCTGAGTAGTATTCCATTGTGTGTGT
>NW_020182261.1:0-407 GCF_003031525.2 Neophocaena asiaeorientalis asiaeorientalis | reverse complement strand
AGCCCAGTGCTGTCTCATTTCTCCTGCTCCAAACACAACCTCTCCCACTGGGGCTTCCCTGTTCTCCTGCCATTGTGGGGCTGGAGCCCCCAGTATTGGTCTCCTGTCTTCAGTCTTTCTCTCCACCAGCTTTTGCCCTCAGCGTTAAAATATGCCCAGGTCTCTCTAATCCTGGAAGGGTCTATTGATGCCTTCTTGCCCTCATGCTACCGTGTCCAGGCAGAAGTTCCTGTCCCTGTATCCTGTCCCTTATGGGTACTGGCCCCTCCACACTCTGTAGCTTGACTCCCTGCACCGCCCGCCAACCACTGTGCTGAAACTGTTCTCAGAGCTACAGGTAGCGCAGTCTAGGGATGGCTAAGAGCCCTTGGATCTCAGGATGAGGCCTGTAGGGTCATCTAATCTCA
>NW_020182260.1:0-407 GCF_003031525.2 Neophocaena asiaeorientalis asiaeorientalis | reverse complement strand
TTGTCATTGAGAATTAATTCACATTAAATAATTCTATGAAATGAGTTTTAATGAAATAAATAGCTGGTTAATTTCTATATAAAAAAAGTAGGTTTAATGATTATGATTCATACATTTATTTTTTCTACAATCTTTCTGGTGTACACTTACAACAAAGACCAATCCAAATCTAGTTCTCAGCAGATTTCCTAGCTTGCATTCAGTTCTTTAATTTACTTGCAACTTCTAAAATCGAGGGAAAAAAAGAGAGTTTTGACTTCAAAAGCAAAGCTCTGAATTTGGTTCAGGACAGTGGAGTAGAAGGATGTGTACTCACTCCCTCTTGCGAGAGCACTGGAATCACAACTAAATGTTGAAGAATCATCTACAGGAAGACACTGGAATTCACCAAAAAAGATACCCCACAT
>NW_020182259.1:0-407 GCF_003031525.2 Neophocaena asiaeorientalis asiaeorientalis | reverse complement strand
CTCTGGTGTCTGTGCTGATAGCTGCAGCTCACGTCCATCTCTGGAGCTAGTTTAGGCAGTTTTCTGAATTCCCTCTCCTCACGCACCCCAAAACAGTCTCTTCCCTCTTAGGCAGGTCCAGAATTTTCCCCGGGCTCTCTCCCAGCTAGCTGTGGTTCACTGGCCCCCTTCAAAGCTTCTCAGGGTGTTGAGTGATTGTCAGCACCAATCCTCTGTGTGGTAACCTCTCTGCTTTGTCCTCTGCATCCCTGTTGCTGTGCTCTCCTCTGCGGCTCCGAAGTTTCCTCCCTGCCACACCATCTCCACAAGTGTAGGGACTTCTTAGTGTGTGGACACTTTTACTCCTTCATGGCTTGCTCCCAGAGTTGCAGGTCCTGTCCCTATTCATTTGTCTCTGTTTTTTCTTT
>NW_020182258.1:0-406 GCF_003031525.2 Neophocaena asiaeorientalis asiaeorientalis | reverse complement strand
GGAGGGACTCCCTTTCCCTGGTTGGCACAGCTATAGAGGTTGCTGGCTTTGTCGTTCAAGGCTGATCTCTTCTTGGGGCTTGGGAGGCCCAGGGCTGAGGGCCGGGCCCCTTCTGTGGACCCCACTGAAGGCAAAAGGGCTCCCTTCCCTATTTGGTTCCCCTCTTCCATCCTCAGAAGACTAACCCATCCCTCCTTGGGAAAACCGCCAGGTCAAAGAGATGAGGATGGAGTCAGGCTCCTGCATCCTCTTTCTAGCACATTCATCCTCCTCCCTCTCCCCCCCCACTCACACGGGAGTCTGTGCACAGTGAAGCTGTGCACAGTGTTGATCTGTGTCCTGGGCGAATCCTCCATTCATTCATTCATTCACTCATGTGTTCTGTAAAGGTTTGTTCAAAGTCTGA
>NW_020182257.1:0-406 GCF_003031525.2 Neophocaena asiaeorientalis asiaeorientalis | reverse complement strand
TTTATAAGCAATACCGTGAATAGAAGAATATGTTCAATGACACCATAATGAGACAGTAAGAGAGATTTGGAATGTGGGACATCCTGTAAGGCAACTGATGTGGTCTTTTCAGAAGGTCAAGGTCATGGGGAAAAAGGGGGGAGGACTGCTCTTCTAACTTTCCTGTTCATTTGAACTTTTCATACTAGAAAGTTGGAAAACTATTTTCTTGTCGATCATTAGAGTCTCTCCCTTCCATGCATCCTCAAGTCCCTTGACCCTCTGCTTACTTTGTCCTAGTTGCCTGGTAAAACCTCAACCCTGGCTAAATCCGACTCTCAGTTTAGCTTACTCTGTGCTTGCACCTGGCAGTTGAATGAGGCCAGGGAAAAAACCATACATGCACATGGACACACACACACACACA
>NW_020182256.1:0-406 GCF_003031525.2 Neophocaena asiaeorientalis asiaeorientalis | reverse complement strand
ACAAAAGAATAGGGACAGGACCTGCACCAGTGGGAGGCAGCCATGAAGCAGGAAAGGTTTCAACACACTAGAAGCCCCTTCGCGGGCGGAGAATGTGGGTGGCGGAGTGGGGTAGACTCGGTGCCACGGAGGAGAGTGCAGCAACAGGGGTGGAGAGGGCAAAGCGGACAGATTCCCACACAGAGGATTGATGCCGACCAGCACTCACCAGGCCGAGAGGCTTCTCTGCTCACCCACTGGGGCGGGCCGGGCTGGGAGCTGAGGCTCAGAATTCGGTTGGAGCGCAGAGAGAGGACTGGCAGTGTGGACACAGCCTGAAGGGGTTAGTGCACCACGGATAGCCATGAGGGAGTCCAGGAAAAAGGCTTCACCTGCCAAAGAGGCAAGAGACTTTTTCTTCCCTCTT
>NW_020182255.1:0-405 GCF_003031525.2 Neophocaena asiaeorientalis asiaeorientalis | reverse complement strand
GTCCTGAACTTCGCTCTCCCACCTCAGTGGCACAGCCCTGATGACTGGTCTCACTGCCAAGAGCCTGTCCTCCAAATGGCTCAGAATAAAAGGGAGAAAAGAGAGAGAGAAGAAGGTAAAATAATATAAAGTAAAATAAAATAAAGTCATTAACATAAAAATGAACAAACAATTATTAAGAAAAAAAATTTTAAGTAGTTAAAAAAAAAAGACAGACAGAACCCTAAGGCAAATGGTTAAAGCAAAGCTACACAGACAAAATCACACACAGAAGTGTACACATACACACTCAGAAAAAGAGAAAAAGGATAAAATACATATAGATCGCTGCTCCCAAAGTCCACCTCGTCAGTTTGTTATGAGGCATTGTCTATTCAGGTATTCCACAGATGCAGGATACATCAA
>NW_020182254.1:0-406 GCF_003031525.2 Neophocaena asiaeorientalis asiaeorientalis | reverse complement strand
TGATGTAGGTGGGTGGCTGTGGAACTCATTGAGATGGGGGAGTAGAAGAGGAAGAACAGACAGGGGAGAGTATGAATTGTATTTTGAGACATGTTGCATTTAAGGTGCCTAGGAGACATCCAAGTCAAGGTATCTGTAGCATGAAGCTCAGTGGAGAGGCCTGGTCTAGAGAGCTGAAAATTGATTGAATCATTTAGCATATTTATTGAGGCTTTACTGTGTGCTAAGTAATGGAGACCCAGACAAAGTCCGTGCCCTCATGGAGCTCCTGTTTTGGTGGAGGAGACAGACAGTAAGCTAGTAAATAAAAATGTGATTTTAGGTGGTAAGGGCTTTAAAGAATAATAAAGTATGGTTAAGAGCTGGTGAGTGACAGAGAATGATTTTTGAGGAAATGGGATAGACT
>NW_020182253.1:0-405 GCF_003031525.2 Neophocaena asiaeorientalis asiaeorientalis | reverse complement strand
TGTGAAAAGCAGCTGCCTGAGGGCTTCGCCCAGCCCAGCACCTCCTATGACACAGGCACTCCCATATCGTGGAGTGAAGGAATAAATGAGACATTTTTTATTCTTCCTCCCTTCGCCTTTCCTTTGAACCCTGAACCTGTGACAGACACTAGGGAGAGAGACGTTGGAGCAGTGAAGTTCAAAGAGGAAGGGAAGTGTTTACCCGCACAACTTTTCTTGCCTTCCTGAGCTCATCAGAGAGGACAGTGATAGGTTATGGAGCTGAGGTCATCACTGCAAAGATGAGATTTAGGCACCTTATCTGGAGGCTTCTTGTCTTAGTTCTGGCCACTATAGCAAATATCCCATAGACTGAGTGGCAACAACAGACATTTATTTCTTATCCTTCTGGAGGCTGGGAAGTCC
>NW_020182252.1:0-400 GCF_003031525.2 Neophocaena asiaeorientalis asiaeorientalis | reverse complement strand
GCGGATTCTCAACCACTGCGCCACCAGGGAAGCCCGAGAGCCTGGTTATAAATGCATCGTCAGAACACGTGGCTCAGTGACTCGGGGAAGGGTGACGGCCCTCAAGTGACCGGGACTTGGGTAGCTGCAGAGGTTGTCGAGGCTCTCAGAGCAGCGTGAGGTGGACTGGATGAGGCTCCTGAGGTGCTGGTAAGGAGCTCCTTCCTTAGGACGTGGGCCTCCCGTCAGGAACAGCGGAACGTGGATGCAGGCAGACCCTGAGGTTGACTGAAGAGCCTCCCCTCTGTGCTGGTTTTGGTTTCATCCTGTGGAGAAACTGAAACCTTGTAATCAGGACAGTGAGTCATCTGATCTAAAGATGTCATGTGTAGAGACCGTGGACGGCATGAAACATGGGGTG
>NW_020182251.1:0-405 GCF_003031525.2 Neophocaena asiaeorientalis asiaeorientalis | reverse complement strand
GTATCTGCGGTTCCACATCTGCAGATTCAACCAAGTGCAGAGCGTGTAGTACTGTACTATTTATTAAAAAAAATGCATATAAGTGGGACCCATGCAGTTCAAACCTGTGCTGTTCAAGGGCCAGCTGCAAGTGAAAGTCTGAGAAAATCTGAGCGGGATCTGAGGATGAGATGATAATGTATCAATGCTAAATTCCTGGTTTTGATGGTTAGACTGTGGTTATATAAGAGAATGTCCTTGTTTGAAGGGGGTGATGGAACAACATGTTGGCTACTTACTCTCAAACGATTCAACTTTTCTGTGAGTTTGAAGCTGTTTCCAAAATAATTTGTTTGTTTGTTTGTTTGGAGTTTTTTTTGTTTTGTATTTTTTGTGGTACACGGGCCTCTCACTGTTGTGGCCTCT
>NW_020182250.1:0-405 GCF_003031525.2 Neophocaena asiaeorientalis asiaeorientalis | reverse complement strand
GGCAGGCAGACTCCCAACCGCTGTGCCACCAGGGAAGCCCCCAGTTGAGCTTTGAGATGACTGTAGCCCCTGCCAATATTTTGATGGCAGCCTGCCTGAGAGCTGGAGCCTGAGGCTTTGACACTCCCAGCTAAGTTGCACCTGTTTTCCTATATCTGTTTCCACAGAAACCGTGAGATAATGTCTGTTGTTCTAAAAATAATAATAATAATGATTCGATTAAACTTTACATTAATATAACAGTAAAGAACTATGTGGGAGATGAGTCTTAGTAATTACAGATCTCCATTAACAAAACTGGGATTTAACATTCATTGCAAAATCTTTTTCTCTCTAAAATTACCCTCCTTTCTACTAAATGTAGCCAAATTAAAACTAAATGGTTTGCAAAATAAGTGTGGTCTC
>NW_020182249.1:0-405 GCF_003031525.2 Neophocaena asiaeorientalis asiaeorientalis | reverse complement strand
CGGCGGGCCCCGCCCGCCAACGCGTCGCTGGCTTAGCCCCCACAACTCACTCTCATCCGCCCGAGCTCCGCCTTCCGCTGCAGCTCTGAGTGCCGCTTCAAAGAGCTCGCGAAGCCGCCCAGGCGCGGCCTAGGCTCCGTGGAATCAGAACTCTCGCTTCCGGAGCCACTTTCAGTGCCTGCGTCTCGACAGGGCCGAAAGAAGAGAAGCACTCGCAGAAAATGACTGTCGGCAGTCACGGCACGGGTCCGGCACAGCGCCGCCATGACGGCTCCACAACCTCTGACCTTTGGCTTTTCCGCGAACGTGCAGGTCACGGGGCGGGGCAATGAGAGGTCCGCCCACTTGCGGAGCACTGTGGGCCGGTGGGCGTGGCCTAATCGGTGTAAGGTAGAAGGGTGGTGT
>NW_020182248.1:0-405 GCF_003031525.2 Neophocaena asiaeorientalis asiaeorientalis | reverse complement strand
GAATGCATTTTACATGTTGAAAGAGTGATAGGTTATGGAGAAGAAAAACTTCCCTCTGAGAGTTCATAATAATAAACAAACATTGGTATTCTCATAGAACTCTCCAACAGGAGTGTTCAGAGTTTCTCAAACACTATTGTAATAATGAGGCTTCCCCTCAGCCCTTCTGAGATCTGACCTATATTCAAACTTTGATACAACCCCAAAGGCACTCACCTCACTATCTACAGCCTAGGGTTCTTTCTCTTGCTACAAAGTGGGTAAAATATTCAGATGAGAAACAGAAATTCCTCCAGTTAAGAACAAAGAAACATGATTAGCTGTGGATTCTCCGGAAACTTGCTTCTTTGTTCACCAGAGGATGGAGGACATTACCAATGGGTCTAGAAAAATATTTCAAAAATT
>NW_020182247.1:0-404 GCF_003031525.2 Neophocaena asiaeorientalis asiaeorientalis | reverse complement strand
CTCCATACTGTTCTCCATAATGGTTGTATCAATTTACATTCACACCAACAGTGTAGAATGGTTACCTTTTCTCCACACCCTCTCCAGCATTTACTTTTCCTAGACTTTTTGATGATGACCATTTTGACCAATATGAGGTGTCAAGATTGTGAAGTTTCTAATTCACCTGATAAATTGATGGGGAAAATATCTGCAAGTGCAGTATATGCTTTTCAAAATCCATACATGCTCACATACTGCTATGCCTTTTAATGGTCAGAAGTGCAAGACACTAATTTGACCTTAACTTTATATATTTATTGATTGATTAAAAAATTTTTTTTATTTCCTTTTTTTTGAATTTTAGTTATTTTTTTTATACACCAGGTTCTTACTAGTCATCAATTTTATACACATCAGTGTAT
>NW_020182246.1:0-403 GCF_003031525.2 Neophocaena asiaeorientalis asiaeorientalis | reverse complement strand
GCAGACTCTCAACCACTGTGCCACCAGGGAAGCCCTAAGCCTCTTTTTTTGGTGATAAAGAAAACCTTCCTCAGACTTTAAAATTGTAGTCCCAACCCCCTTCCCTTCTAGTCGTCAAGGTTTCAGAAAATTTTAACACTTAATCCTGGTCACTGAGTTACAGGCTCCAATGCACTCTTGGAAAATCCGTCTAGTAGGTGCTAATGTGATGAGCAAGATGATGTAGCCTTACATCGTCCTCTTGGATGATGTAACCTGCACAGTTTATGTGGAAAAAGGGCTGCAGTGTAATTAAGATCCAGTGCCTAAACAGTGTGGGTGTTTAATGATCGTTAGCTAAAGGAAAAATAGATGCATTCATTGTCTTATTCCAATAATGCTAGAAAAAAATAAATAAAACTAA
>NW_020182245.1:0-404 GCF_003031525.2 Neophocaena asiaeorientalis asiaeorientalis | reverse complement strand
GTATAACTGAATCACTTTGTTGTATAGCAGAAATTCACACAACATTGTAAATCAACTACACTTCAAAAAAAAAAGATTTAGGCACGCTCAAAACCCAGTGCTCTTACCTCTTTCCCCACTAGAGTGTAAGCTGCCTAAGAACAGAAGGTCTCCCATTTCTTTAAAAAATGTGTGAAATAATAGAGAAAATATATATTCGTCTTTGACCCCAGTCCCTGGCACAGAGCTCCTAAAACCCTGGGAATTTCCTGGGAGCGAGCAGTGTCTTTGGTTCCAGTGCGGTGCCTCTGCGCGGGCTCCTGGACGGTCACCACAAAGACCAAGCCATGATCAGAAGCCTGACATTTTCAGCTCCGTCCCCAGTTCTCCAGAGAGGGGAGAGGGGCTGGAAATGGAGTTAATGA
>NW_020182244.1:0-404 GCF_003031525.2 Neophocaena asiaeorientalis asiaeorientalis | reverse complement strand
CAGTCTATGAAAATGAGCGATAATGACTGTTTGCCGCCACCTTAGCATTTCAGGACAGAGCCATCTCGATTTAGGAGAGAAATGCACAGTGTCTACTGTGTGGCATCTACGGCTGAAAACATGTTGTGCATCAATGTCATCTGGTGTTTGTGGTTGAATTGTACTCCATCTGATGTAACTCGATTGAACCTGACCCGCATACTGTGCAGGCATTTGCCCAGCGGGCCCTCTGTTCCCCTTTTAAACAGAGACCCTTTTTCAAACTCAGTCTGACCCCGAATGCTGCCAGTTTACCATTACAGTACTCTGTTGCAATACATCGCTTTAGAGCCAGCAGTTAGAATTTTATTTTTCAAAGAACAATATAGGTGAATAGTAGTCTTTGAGAAGGCAAAAAAAAAAAA
>NW_020182243.1:0-403 GCF_003031525.2 Neophocaena asiaeorientalis asiaeorientalis | reverse complement strand
GGACTCTCAACCACTGCACCACCAGGGAAGCCCTCAAAAGTGTTTTTAATGTGAATTTTTGTGAGGCAAATCTTCCTAGTCCTTTTATGCTTAACAAGGTTTTAACAGTACCCTCACTTTCAAGTGATAGTTTGGTTGGATATAAATTCTAGATTGAAAGCTCTTTTTCTTTAATACTTTAAAGGTATTACTCCATTGTTTTCTTGCATCTCCTTTTTTTCCTTTAAATGTGATCTCTTTTTCTACAGAAAACTTTAGAATTTTTCAATACGCTTAATTTTTACTATATCTAGATGTAGCTTTTCTTTGTATTTCCTTTTGGTATGCAGTGGATCTCTTTAACCTGAGACCTTTCATTTTTCTTTAGTTCTGAGAAGTTTCTCTTCGTTATTTAAAAAAAAAA
>NW_020182242.1:0-404 GCF_003031525.2 Neophocaena asiaeorientalis asiaeorientalis | reverse complement strand
CATAATGATCAAGGGATCAATCCAGTAAGAAGATATAACAACTGTAAATACATATACACCCCACATGGGAGCACCTAAATACAAAAATGCAAGTATTAATAAACATAAAGAGACAATAACAAAATAATAGTAGGGGACTTTAACACTCACTTACATTAAGGGACAGATCATCCAGACAGAAACTCATTAAGGAAACACTGGTGTTCAATGACACATAAGAACAGATGAACTTAACAGATATATAGAGAGCAATCCATCCAAAAGCAGCAGAATACATTCTTTTCAAGTGCACATAAAACATTCCCTAGGACAGATCACATGCTAGGCAGCGAAATAGTTCCAAAAAATTTAAGAAGACTGAACTCATATCAAGCATCTTTTCCAACCACAATACTATGAGACTA
>NW_020182241.1:0-404 GCF_003031525.2 Neophocaena asiaeorientalis asiaeorientalis | reverse complement strand
CCTTGCCTCCTTTGTCATAGATTAGTTGACTGTAGGTGCATAGATTTATCTCTAAGCTTCCTATAGAGTTCCATTGATCTATATTTTTGTTTTAGTGCCAATACCATAATGTTGTCATCACCGTAGCTTTGTAGTACAATCAGAAGTCAGGGAATGTGATTCCTCCAGCTCTGTTTTTTTCACTCCAGATTGCTTTGGCTATTCAGGATCTTTTACCTCTCCATACAAATTTTAAGATTTTTGGTTCTAGTTCTTTAAAAAATGTCATCAGTAATTTGACAGGGATTGCATTTAATCTGTAGATTGCTTTGTGTAGTATATTTATTTTCAAAATGTTGATTCTTCCAATCCAAGGACATCGTGTATCTCTCCATCTGTTTGCGTCATCTTTGATTTCTTTCATC
>NW_020182240.1:0-404 GCF_003031525.2 Neophocaena asiaeorientalis asiaeorientalis | reverse complement strand
GTTACTCCTGCAGGTGACAGTTCAGTCCTGACTCCACGATTCACTGGATGTATGACGCGGGCAGTAACTTGAGCTTTCTGAGCCTCCTTTTCCTCTTCTGTAAAATGGGAATAATTATATCCACACCTCCTAAGATACTACCAAGTTCCTGGCATTTATTTAGAGGGCTCTCACACACGTTAGTTGTTTTTCTTCACTGCAGATGTTACATGCGTCACACTTTTGCCGCAAAACCCATTCTGAAGAGCTGAAGAAGTGAGTACTTTATAAACCCTCTTACTAGTTCTACCAGAGAATAGCATATGGGGTACCAGGCCAGTTACTTCCTCTTTCTCTTCAGCTGTCACCTCACATGTCCCTCCTAACAAGGCCTTTGGAGGGCCTTCTGTAAATGCTCAGAATAA
>NW_020182239.1:0-403 GCF_003031525.2 Neophocaena asiaeorientalis asiaeorientalis | reverse complement strand
GGTAAGACAGGAATAAAGACACAGACCTACTAGAGAATTGAGGATATGGGGAGGGGGCAGGGTAAGCTCTAACAGCTTTTTGTTTGTGCTTTTCTTTCCATCACCACTGCATCAGTTCTATTCTTTCTACCTATCACCTGGATAATTGTACTAATTTCCTAACCATTCTGCTGGTCTCTAAAACTTGTATCCATTGTATTAATTCTCAATTCTGCTGAGTCATCTTGCTAAAATAATTCTGATGGTGTCGCTCCCTGCTTAAATTCTTCAATACCTTCTCAGGGCTCTCAGAACACTCTTCAATATGTTCACCATTTATTTTTGTCTCTTTATTTATTTTTTTATTCATTTATTTATTTTTCATTGGAGTATAGTTGCTTTACAATATTGCATTAGTTTATAC
>NW_020182238.1:0-404 GCF_003031525.2 Neophocaena asiaeorientalis asiaeorientalis | reverse complement strand
TTTGGCTGTAGATGTTGCTTTAATGCATTTCTTCCCCTGCCTGCGTGAGAACCTCTTGCCATCCCCTCACTGCCCGACCCAGGCCCACTGGGCCCGATGCTGCGAGGAATGATCTCGAGCAGGCTGGGCTGGACAGGCGCTTGCCCACGGCAGGGGGCATCTTTGGATTCTTGGAGAGCCCTCCCCACCTCTGCTGGAGAGATGTTTCCTTGACCCAACCCTAGTGGGCTAGCTTCCACGCCATGACACTTTGGCACGTGGACACATAGCATCAGGGCCCCCCCACCAGAAAGTACCAAAGCCTTTGGCACCCCACTCTCTCCTCCCCAGTGACCCCAAGTGGACAACTGCTGTGGCAGTGGGTCCGGCCCAGACGGACACTGCCAGCCTCCTCTCCCTGCAGT
>NW_020182237.1:0-404 GCF_003031525.2 Neophocaena asiaeorientalis asiaeorientalis | reverse complement strand
ATCTGTGGTAATTTCAATCTCTTTTTTTATGCAGCACCTCAATTCACCTTTCCCCATAAGCAAGCATAAGTTGGTTTTCTAAGTTTGAGACACTGTTCTGTTTTTTAAGTCAGTTCATGTGTAGCCAAGTTTACGTTCCGTGTACTACTGATATCTTATGATGTTTCTATTTCTGTGTGACACATTTCACGTTGAATCACCGTATCTGAATTCACTCACTATGCCACTATGGGCCTGATGACATAGATTTCAATGCTGAGTGATATTCCTTTGTACGTACGTATCACAACTTCTTTATCCATGTCTCGCTTTCTGGAAAATTTAACAGGTACCGTAGACGAGGTTCTTGTAAACAGAGCCGTGCCAAATTTTGAGGTGGCTGTGTGTTTTTGATTTTAATTTCC
>NW_020182236.1:0-392 GCF_003031525.2 Neophocaena asiaeorientalis asiaeorientalis | reverse complement strand
GCGGACTCTCAACCACTGCGCCACCAGGGAAGCCCCGTAACCCTTTTTGTACAGTTGAGTGGCATTAAGTGCATTCACGTTGTGCAGCCGTCACCGCCGCCCATCCACAGAACTCTCTTCAACTTCCCAAACTGCAGCTCTGTCCCCATTAAACAGACTGCCCATCCCCCTCCCCCAGCCCCTGGCACCCACTTTCTACTTTTCTTCTCTATAGTTTGACTGCTCTAGGTCGCTCATATAAGTGCAATCATATAGTGCTATGGTCTGAATATTTGTGTCCCCCCAAATTTATATATTGAGATCCTGACCCCCACGGGGATGGTATTAGGAGGTGGGGCGTTTTTGGGAGGTGATTAGGTCATGAGGGCAGAGCCCTCACAAATGAGATTAGT
>NW_020182235.1:0-403 GCF_003031525.2 Neophocaena asiaeorientalis asiaeorientalis | reverse complement strand
GTTGAACTGCTTCTTGCGCACGGCACGCGGCCTGGCGCAGAGCAGTCAGTCGTCCAGCAGACGGCTGCTCGCTGTAGACTATCCGCTTAACCTGGCTTTGGTTCGGTCTTGAGTTCAAGTTCAGGCTTGGGCCCATCTGTTTGCAAAGGTTTTTTCAAGGCAGTACGTGAGCACCTCCGGCGAGGCCCACCTCTCTGGGATTGTGGTTTTAAGTGCTTCGCTTTGTGTAACTTGGCTTTTCTAAAAGCTTCCAAAAAATTGAAGTATAGTTGGTTGATTTTTGTATGATACATATTTAAATATACACTTTCTGATGAGGTAGTTTAGCCTTAAAACTAGAACTGTTAAGAATAAGAAATGCTAGGAATTCCCTGGCGGTCCAGTGGTTAGGGCTCCACGCTTC
>NW_020182234.1:0-403 GCF_003031525.2 Neophocaena asiaeorientalis asiaeorientalis | reverse complement strand
GGGGACAAGCAGGATCCACCTCTTTTTTCTTCCTTCCCCAGAAACTGCTCTTGGATTTTTCCTTTTTCAGCCACTCTTCCCTACTCCTCCCTTCTGCCCACCCTCACGTTAAGTCCCTTCCCTAAGCTACTCCACAGGGCTGTTAGGATCAGCTAGAATGGATGTGCCTGCAGCTCAGGTGATCTGTGAGCGCTGCCTTCCCGAGCTGTGGCGTTCTGTATTCAAAGTACTCCTTCACCAGTATTTCACTTAACACCAACAAAGGGTTGAAAGCCACATTCCACAAAGGTTTGTATTAATGAACTTTCAACAACAGCTGATAATGGCTTTTTTCTTTTTAAACAGTCCAGGAACACCAGGGGTTAAATACTTCTCTTTCCACTGTTTATTATTAATGTACAAA
>NW_020182233.1:0-397 GCF_003031525.2 Neophocaena asiaeorientalis asiaeorientalis | reverse complement strand
TAGTTTCTGCTGTATAACAAAGTGAATCAGCTATATGTAGAATTGCATTTTATATGTGAGCTGATTAATCTGGCTCTCACTCATGGACATTTTTTATATTTCTAATTTGGTTTACTATAAACAATAATGAAATGACGTTTTTGTGTAAGTACATCGGTTCACTTGTGTAATTATTTTCTTTACATTGATTCTTCAAACTCTCATTGCTAAACCAAACTATATTTTATATTTAAATATTAAATGTATTGAATTACTTAATAAATATTGTAATTACTACTCCAAAGAACAAATCATAAAATATTTTTTCTTCATAATATATCCAATACTAGAATTTAGCTATATGTTTTATTTTTCTTAATTTTTAAATTTTTTTAACATCTTTATTGGAGTATAATTG
>NW_020182232.1:0-403 GCF_003031525.2 Neophocaena asiaeorientalis asiaeorientalis | reverse complement strand
ACCATGATTTTTGATGGTCTATTTTACATGGACCATAAGAAACCAAACATACCTGAAATCAAAGAGCAAGAAGAGTCCTTAACAATTGTCTACTGCCATGGGAAAATGCTTGAGTGGGAAACAGGTCCCAGCATTTTCTACAGTTTGACATAATGACTGTGAAAATAGGCATAGGAATAGGGAAAGACCACAAATGCTGTTAATGACCATGACTGAACAGTACAATTCTCTGTGGGTTTAGTTCAACTACCTACAGTTTTCTGTGGCTTTCATGTTTTCTCTTTTGATTGGAAAAAAAAATGTTGATTAAAAAGAGTAATTGTCCAGTGAGAGTCACTTGCTTTACACAGGAGAAATGAAAGTCCCGGGTGTTCTGGCACAACCAGGACAAGAAATCTGGCCA
>NW_020182231.1:0-397 GCF_003031525.2 Neophocaena asiaeorientalis asiaeorientalis | reverse complement strand
TTCAGTTTTTCACCATTGAGAATGATGTTTGCTGTGTTTTTATTCATATATGGCCTCCATTATGTTGAGGTAGATTCCCTCAACACCCACTTTCTAGATAGTTTTCATCATAAATTGGTATTGAATTTTTTCAAAAGCTTTTCCTACATTTATTGAGATGATCATATGGTTTTTATTCTTCAATTTTTATTATGGTATATCACATTGATTGATTTGTGTATATTGAAGAATTTGTTCATCCCTGGGATAAATCCACTGGATCATGGTGTGTGATACTTTTAATGTGTTGGTGGATTCTGTTTGCTAGTATTTTATTGAGGATCTTTACATCTGTATTCATCAGTGAAATTGGCCTAAAATTTTCTTTTTTTGTAGTATCTTTGTCTGGTTTTGGTAT
>NW_020182230.1:0-400 GCF_003031525.2 Neophocaena asiaeorientalis asiaeorientalis | reverse complement strand
GGATTGAACCTGTGTCCCCTGCATTGGCAGGCGGATTCTTCTTTTTTTTAATTTTTTTATTTATCATATTCCAACTTTATTGTCATCAATAAAATACCAATTAATATTTTTTTTCTTTTCTAGACAAATACTCCCATATAGCCTACTAACTTCAACACAGGACACCTCTAGCACAACAAAAGAGTCTGTCCTATTTGAACAGAATTCCTGGGATTCACTTTCCTTAGTAAAATTCACTGTTTTTATGTTATGGCTATTCTAACTCCAATATCCCACTACCACCACCTCCCCCCGCCACCCCCAAAGCCTTTGAAAACAACAGAAGGGGGAAAAAATATTTTAAAATTCTAAAATTTTATATTCTATTTCCCTCTGAATTGCTTGGAAGAAGCTTACTTTT
>NW_020182229.1:0-401 GCF_003031525.2 Neophocaena asiaeorientalis asiaeorientalis | reverse complement strand
ATTTGCAGATATTGAACCATCCTTGCATCCCTGGAATAAATATCACTTTGTTTATTTATTTATTTATTTATTGGTGTACGATCCTTTTAATGTACTGTTGAATTTGGTTTGCTAAGATTTTGTTGAGGATTTTTGTACATGTTCCTCAGTGCTATTGGTCTGTAATTTTTTTGTGTGATAGCTTTGTCTGGTTTTGATATCAGGGTGATAGCATGCCTTCCTTTGCAATTGTTTGGAATAGTTTGCAACGGACAGGTGTTAACTCTTCTCTAAATGTGTGGTAGAATTCATTTGTGAAGCCACCTGCTCCTGGACTTCTGTTTGCTGGGAGTTTTTATTACTGATTCTATTTCATTACTGGCTATTGGTCTGTTTATATTTTCTATTTCTTCCTGGTTCAG
>NW_020182228.1:0-403 GCF_003031525.2 Neophocaena asiaeorientalis asiaeorientalis | reverse complement strand
GGGACGCTGGTGAGGACCTGGACTTGGAGAGGGAGGTAGAGTTTGGAGTGGTGAGTCAGGGAAGGGCTCTGGAAGGTGCAAGTCCAGGATGTCGTCGTGGTGAGGAGAGCGTCTCTCTGGACTAGTGTTGGGGGCCCGAGGGGACGGCTCTGAGGCTTGGCCCAACAGGTGGAAGCCAGACATACATCCAGCCGAGGGGCGGAGCCCAGCGACTGAGACTGCAGCAGCATCTGTCCCAGCCGGCAGGAAGTCGGCGTCAGCATCCGCGTCCTCCTCGTTGACCTCTTCTTGGCAGGAGATCTCTGGGACAGCTGCGCACAAGAATCCCGGCTCCGGGGCCATGTACTCCCCGGGAGGGCTCCGGAAAGCGCCCCGTCCCAGGCCCTGTCCCCACGGGCCTTCC
>NW_020182227.1:0-403 GCF_003031525.2 Neophocaena asiaeorientalis asiaeorientalis | reverse complement strand
AGATTAAATTGAAACCCAAGTATCTGAGAAGTCAGAAGACAATTGGAGAAAAGGAGAAATCAGTTCAATAGAAAATGAGAAACAGGGGAGACTGCTGCTTACATAGCCAGAGATGTAACCGAGCCTTGGCCGCATCAAAAATAAGACCCAAAAGAGAATAAATATTGATCAAGTTATTGGCTCATTTTTATATTTATTCATTCATCAAAAATTAATTGAGCAGTTTAAAAGTCTCAGGAACTACACAATATGCTGGGGATTCAATAGTGAGAAAGACACAGTTCCTGCCCTCATGAAGCCTGCAATCTAGTTGAGATGATAGAGAGCAATTAAATAGAAATACAAATACATAATTAAAACATTTATAATTGATACAAAGTAAAGAATAGGATGCTGTGAAATG
>NW_020182226.1:0-403 GCF_003031525.2 Neophocaena asiaeorientalis asiaeorientalis | reverse complement strand
TCCGGACGCTGGTCTTTAGAATACCTTTTTCTCAGACTTACCATGAAAGACTATTTTATAAACGTTATCCATTTCATCCTTCATTAATAAAATACATTTGCTACCAAATCTATTTCTTAGAGCACCCTGACACCTAGGAGCTGTTCAAATTGTCTTAGTCATACATGGAAGGTCGTCACCCTATAAGTATGTCATCTCATGGGCTATGACAGGGGTGAGTATTCTCCATAGGAATTATGAAGGTTAACTTTATGTGTCACCTTGACTGGGCTAAGGAAGAATTTCAAGTGCATGAACCTATTCCAGGAGCTATTAGGTCTGGAAAAGCTTCTCTGTGGACCTGCAGATCCTATTTAGGAGTCAGCTATGGAAATGAAGTCAGAGTGACCCTTCTTGTGTTCCA
>NW_020182225.1:0-403 GCF_003031525.2 Neophocaena asiaeorientalis asiaeorientalis | reverse complement strand
TTGAAAGGAATCTTTTTTTCTGAGCAGTAAGTCTCAACAGTGGGCTTGAAATGGTCAGTGAAGCATGTTGCAAACAGATGTACAGTCATCCAGGCTTTGTTGTTTCATTTACAGAGCACAGGCAGCGCAGATTGAGCATAATTTTTAAGGGCCCTAGAGTTTTCAGAATGGTAAATGATCACTGGCTTCACCGTAAAGCCACCGGCTGCATTAGCCCCTAACAAGAAAGCCTGTCCTTTGGAGCCAGGCACTGACTTCTCCTCCTTAGCTATGAAAGTCCTAGATGGCAACTTCTCCCAATATAAGGCTGTCTTGTCTACATTGAAAATCTCTTGTTTAGTGTAGCCCACCTTCATGAATTTTCTTAGCTGGATCTTCTGGATAACTTGCTGCAGCTTCTACA
>NW_020182224.1:0-403 GCF_003031525.2 Neophocaena asiaeorientalis asiaeorientalis | reverse complement strand
CACCAGGGAAGTCCCTGCCCACATTTTAAAGATGGAGAAATTGCAGCCCAGAAAGGAATAGAGTCTGCCCCTAAGGCACTAGCTAGCAGAGGAGACTTTCATACCTGTATCTCCAGATGTCCTGGTCAGTGCTCTTCTCTCTGTAATCAGCTGCCTCTACTAAGAGCTCTGAAACTCAACAGTTTCAATGGCAGCTCCACAAAGGAAGTAGCTACGTGGTCTTAGGAGATGGTTTCCCCCTTTTCTGATGTCAATTTCCCGATTGGGAAATTGGCCTTATAACATGTGACTCCTAGGGCCATTGTGAGCTGGCCTTAGAGGAACGAGTGCATGTGATGGTCCTGGCAGAGTGCCTCTTACGTAATTGGTTCTCAACTCTTAACTCCCTTCTCTTCACCCCTTG
>NW_020182223.1:0-399 GCF_003031525.2 Neophocaena asiaeorientalis asiaeorientalis | reverse complement strand
TAAAGATTTAAATGTAAGACCTGAAACCATAAAACTTCTAGGAGAAAGCATGTGCAGTATGCTCTTTGACATCAGTCTCAGCAATACTTTTTAGATATATCTCTTCAGGCAATGGAAACAAAAGAAAAATAAACAAATGAGGCTACATTAAACTAAAAAGCTTCTTGCACAGTGAAGGAAACTAAACAAAATGAAAAGGCTGTCTATTTAATGGGAGATTAAAAACAATATATCTAATGAGGTGTTAATATCTAAAATATACAACAAACTCAAACAACTAACATCAAGAAAAACAAGCTGATTAAAAAGTGGGCAGAGGACCTGAATAGACAATTTTTCTAAAGAAGACATACAGATGGACAGGCACATGAAAAGATGCTCAACATCACTAATCATCAG
>NW_020182222.1:0-403 GCF_003031525.2 Neophocaena asiaeorientalis asiaeorientalis | reverse complement strand
ACGTGTGTATTCACTTTCCTGTTGATGAGCATTTAGCTGGCTTCCGTTTTCTTACTATTATTTTTTGCCATTACAAAGAGCGACCATCCTTGTCTATCTGTCCTTCTACACACGCGTGAGGGCTTCTCTGGGCCGACACCCAGCAGTGGGATGTCTGGGTCACGGGACGTGTGCACACCCTTGACCCTGCGAGGCAACACCACGCTGTTCTCAGTGCCTCTGTGCCAGCTTACGCTCCCCCCGCGGTGCATGGGAGTCCCCGTTACTCCACACTGCCACCAACACTGATTTATTGTCACACTTCATATTTGCCACTAGGGTGATGCCTGTGGAAGGGCATCTTGTAAGTGTTTTAATGTGCATTTCCTGAGTTTTCATGAGCTGTATTATGTTTTTTTGTTTG
>NW_020182221.1:0-402 GCF_003031525.2 Neophocaena asiaeorientalis asiaeorientalis | reverse complement strand
GGGCTGCTGCAGGTGCCCCAGCCAGACCCAGATCCCTCTCCCAGCTCTAAGACCCCGGTAACCCACTACCCATTCACCCAACGAGTATTTAATGAGCACCTACTGCACGCAAGGCAGCAGGGAAGGGTGGTCCCTGAACACAAGCACTGCGTCTAGAGGGGACAGTATGGACCAGAGGTTACCTTGTCAGCTGTGCTGAGTGGGATGAAGGAGGGGACAGCCCGGGGGACGTGACCTCAGGGACACAGGGCAGGAGCACTTCCCGGGGGAGGGAGGCTGGAGCAGAGATAGGAGGGCTGGGGAAGGGCCACCAGGACAGCAGGGCAGGCTTGAGGGCAGAGGGGCAGGAGGCCAGGGCCTGAGGGGGAGGGACACGGTGACTGGGGACACACAGGGTCCAGC
>NW_020182220.1:0-402 GCF_003031525.2 Neophocaena asiaeorientalis asiaeorientalis | reverse complement strand
AAAGAACCAACAAGTTAGGCAAAATATTGTGTGATCAAAAGCTTTGAAAGTTGTGCTTGGGCCAGAGATGAGTAGAGCATGGGGGGTGCCTGGTTTAAGGTTAGAGACAAGACAAAGGGGGCTCCTGCAGAGGGCTCTTTCCTGCAAAGAGCTCTTTCCTGCCCAAAGCTGCTTATACTGGGATACTCAGTAAATTGAACAGAAAACGGAAATTTGAACCCATTTTAAATTGGGGTGACAGAAACATTAAATATAATAACAAATAGAGTCTGCTTACAAGGTGATAAGTACTATCGGGGAAAACTAGTCCCTGATATGGGGATTTGTGAATGCTGGGATTGTGGGTGTGTTTTTGAGGAAGTGGCAGCTTAGTCCTCTTTAAGGATGGAATCTTTGGGCCAA
>NW_020182219.1:0-402 GCF_003031525.2 Neophocaena asiaeorientalis asiaeorientalis | reverse complement strand
GATCCCTGCTCAGGGAACTTAGATCCCGCATGCTGCATGGCATGGCCAAAAATGATAATAATAAAAATAAAATTTCAAAATGTAATTTTGTGACATCAAAAACTGAAAGGGATGGGAAGAGTGCTGTAAAGGAGCAGAGTTTTTGTATGTTTTTGAAGTTAAGCTGGTATAAATTCAAATTAAGAGTGTTATAACTTTAGGATTTAAATGTAATCCCTGTGATAACCACAAAGAAAATAGATATAAAATACACACAAAAAGAAATGAGAAAGGAATGTAAACACTCCTCTACAGAAAAATCAACTAAACACACAGAAAGGACAGTAATGCAGGAAATCGGGGCCAAAAAAACCCTCTAAGGCTTATAGAAAACAAACAGCAAAGTGACAGTAGTCCCTCCCT
>NW_020182218.1:0-402 GCF_003031525.2 Neophocaena asiaeorientalis asiaeorientalis | reverse complement strand
GAAGCCTCGCAAAACCCCGACCTTTCACGGGCATCATCTCATTTATCGCCCGTGGCTCAGAGACGGAAACAAGAGCCCAGGATCACAACGGCCCACGGTGGTGGAGCTGCAGAGCCCGGGCGCGCGCCTGCCTTCTGGACGCCGCCGTCTCCCCCGGACGCTCGGGCGGACACGCCGGGGCGGACCGGGCTCCTGGGCCCCGGGCCCTCGAGGAATCGGCGCCGCGGGCACAGCCGTGCCCTGAGACTGGGGAGCGGCTCCGGGCCTGCAAGTCGGCCGGGTCAGCCCTCCCCCAGGGCCCGGGCCTCCCCTTCGGGCCGGGTCCTGGACCCGGCCCCTGCACGAGGGCTCCTCCGGCGGCCCCGCTGACACAGCGCAAACCGAGCCGCGGCGGGCGGGCGG
>NW_020182217.1:0-402 GCF_003031525.2 Neophocaena asiaeorientalis asiaeorientalis | reverse complement strand
TGGGTTAAATCCACTTCACCTGCCTTCACTAATCAAAGTCGTTTTAAGACTCATGTGTCCTCCAAGCTGCACTTGCATAAACAATAAGATGTTTGCCTGAGTTGTTTTCTGGGAACTTGGAGCCAGTGGCATCTAGTTTGAGCTAAGCTGGTTAAGACTAGATAGGACCGTCGACTCTCCAGCTGGGCATCCACAGGCGTCCATTGCTTCATGATGTTTTGAACGTGCAGAGGCCTGCATCTTAGTTACACCTGCGCAGAGAGAAGATTACTCGCCAATTCCCACATCTTTTCCCAATCACCTTTCGCCACGCCCCGCACGCTCCCCGTGCCTCGGACCGCCCTGCTGTTTTTTATTCCTTATCCCATAAATACCCCGAGCTGCCTGCTTGCTGGAGGCTGG
>NW_020182216.1:0-402 GCF_003031525.2 Neophocaena asiaeorientalis asiaeorientalis | reverse complement strand
TCCTTTGAATTCCTGTTTTGATTGATTTAGCCAGAGCTGGTGTCTGTTGTTTGCAGCCTCACCACCCTGACAATTACTGTCTTGGTCCAGTGGGGAAAATGCTGCATGTTCCGTGAGGTTGGAAGCGAATAGAAGCTGTTGTCAGAGTTACGGGAATCTTCCTGCAAGGTCATCGCTGTCATCAGGAATAACAGCCCCTCTTCGTTGATTTCTATGAAGGGTATTTTCTGTCTTGTTCTGACCCCGCTCTGCTGACTCCACCCCCGCCCCCTTCCCCAAGAGTCTTTCTGGGCCCCATCCACTCTCATGTGTCACCAAAGGTTGGGCAGCTGATCATTACTGTATACTTCAACAACAGTGTAGCCTGCGCAGTTGGCTGTCGAATGACTATTCTCTCTCCTT
>NW_020182215.1:0-402 GCF_003031525.2 Neophocaena asiaeorientalis asiaeorientalis | reverse complement strand
TAAATAAACTTATTAAAAATAAATAAATAAAAGAAAATACACAACCTAACTTTACACCTCAAGGAACTAGAAAAAGTACAACAAAGTAAACCCAAATTTAGCAGAAGAAAGGAAATAAAGCCCAGAGTGGAAATAATGAAAATAGAGAGCAGAAAACAATAGGAGGGATCTTTTATAAAAAATAAACAAAATTGAGAAAGCTTTAGCTACATTAACTAAGAAGAAAGAGAAAAGACAAAGTTAGAAATGAAAGAGGAGACATTAAACTGTTAATACAGAAATACATAAGATCATGAGAAACTACTATGAAAATCTTTATGCCAACAAAAAATGACCTACAAGAAATGGGTAATTACCTAGAATCATACAACCTACCAAGACTGACTGAACCAGGAAAAAAAA
>NW_020182214.1:0-401 GCF_003031525.2 Neophocaena asiaeorientalis asiaeorientalis | reverse complement strand
GCTGATTGCGTGTCCCCTTTAAAATGTATTTGACTGTCAACGGGACAAAGCAGAATATTCTGTTTTAAACTTCCATATTTTAAATTTTCTTCATTTTGAATAATCTGTATATCTTTCATTTGTATTGTTTTCTTTCACTGGAAAAAACATATTGCCTTTGTATTATGAAATTTTTCTTAATTGCCAGGAAGAAACGAAAATGAAGTTCTATCAATATGTTTATATTAGAAAGAATAGTTAGAAAAGTAGAATAAAAAATATATGCATGGTATGATCACAGGATGTGAACATACGCAAAGGATAATAAAAGACTGAGAAAAGCTCAATAACTGGCTTTGCACCATAGGTAAGTAAAATTATTTTGTTTCATTTTTCTGTACTTAAAATTTTATACAGAAAAA
>NW_020182213.1:0-401 GCF_003031525.2 Neophocaena asiaeorientalis asiaeorientalis | reverse complement strand
CACTCTGCTCCCTCTCAGAACCTGGCTGGGCGAGGGGAGAAAGGCCCGCACATTAAGAAAGACCAAGCTGAGCAGAGTCATCACCACCACCCAGAAGAGAGGACTGGAGTCCAGCCCTGTTGGAGATGGTCCCTGCCCTGCTCCCCCGCAGTTTCCTCATCTGAAAAATGGGGCTTCTCTCAGGGAGGTGTGAGAGTTCCAAGAGCTGGGCTGCCGTGAGCTCGAGGATCCCACAAGCCAAAAAAAAGAAATGCATGACCAGACACCTTACTACCTGACCATGCAGTGGCATAGCTCACCAAGCCCTTTCTTCTGAAAGCATCTGCCTCTAAGTGGTAATCACACTTTGAAAGGCATTACCCCCACTAGAGGAATCTAAGGTATTGGAGAGCAGGTGAACT
>NW_020182212.1:0-397 GCF_003031525.2 Neophocaena asiaeorientalis asiaeorientalis | reverse complement strand
GGATTCTTAACCACTGTGCCACCAGGGAAGTCCCGTGAAAAGGCTTTTGACTGACCCAGTGTCTTAGTCAATTCAGGCTACTGTAACAAAAATACCATACGTTGGGTGGCTTAAATTACAGGCATTCATTTCTCACAGTTCTTGAGGCTGGATAGTCCAAGAACAAAGTGCCAGCTGATTCTGGTCTGGTGAGGTCCTGCCTCCTGGATCACAGATGACCATCTTCTCATTGTGTCCACTCGTGGTGGAAAGGGCAAGAGAACTCTCTGGGGTCTCTTTTATAAGGTCACTCATCCCATTCATGAGAGCTCCACTGTCATGACCTAATCACCCCACAGGCCCTACCTCCTAGTAGCATCACATTGGGGGTTAGGATTGCAACATAAGAATTTTGGGG
>NW_020182211.1:0-401 GCF_003031525.2 Neophocaena asiaeorientalis asiaeorientalis | reverse complement strand
GCAGGATCATGGGGCAGGCATGGGGCTGGTCCCTCAGGGGTCGGTGAGGGCTGGACCAGGCTGTGCGGGCAGGGGTCACTCACCCTCTTGCAGCAGCAGATGCAGACAAGCAGCAACGGTATCACGACCAGGGACGGGATGAGTGTAGGGTACAAGAGAGGATTGTTGGCAGCTGGGCTCTGGGTGACAGCCATGGGCACTGTGGTCTCCTCTTCTGTGACAACTGTAGTCGCTGTGGTTGTTGTGACAACTGTAGTCACTGTGGTTGTGACAACAGTTGTCACGGTAGTTGTGGCAACAGTTGTCACGGTAGTTGTCATGGTGACAGTGGTAGGCACTGTGGTCTTCATTGTCATCGTTGTTGTCGTCGTCCTTGTTGTCGTCCTCCTGGTCGTGACAGT
>NW_020182210.1:0-401 GCF_003031525.2 Neophocaena asiaeorientalis asiaeorientalis | reverse complement strand
GGTCTTCCTTGATGTCCCGAGCAATTCATTTCCAACCCCTAATTTGCGTTCTCCAGCCAGAAACACAAAAGGCCTTCAGTTCACATAAGCCCACTCTTCCCAGAAGGCGGTACAGTTCTGTTACCATCCTAGCATATCCTTGGGGTCTTATCCCTCAGCCCTTATGGTTTATAAAAATAACCCTCTTAGCCACATAGAATACTTAGAATGTGTTCCAAGCACACTTTTCTCCCTCTTATTACATCAACATCCATATTCAATCCTGATCTCCCTGATTTAACCCATTAGCCTCACCACCACCACCACCTACCCCTGCCAGATGAGTTAACAGGTACCAATAGGAAATGACTTCCACTTGGACTTGACCACCAGTAAAATGCCCAGAAGGCAAGTAAGAAAGC
>NW_020182209.1:0-401 GCF_003031525.2 Neophocaena asiaeorientalis asiaeorientalis | reverse complement strand
TATGGGGATATATGTACACGTATAGCTGATTCACTTTGTTTAACAGAAGAAACTAACACAAGATTGTAAAGGAATTATACCCCAATAAAGATGCTAAAAAAAAAAAGAATAAATAGGGGCATTACAATGGATTCTGCAGATATTACAGAAAACAACAAAATAAAATTATAAAGCATGCCCCCAAAAATAAATATCATATCAATGAGAAAAAGACCAGTTGGTTAAAAATGGGCAGAAGGCTTAAGACATACTCCACAAATCAAAATGACCAATAATTATAAGAAGAGGGGCTCTGATCTTTTTAGTAAGAAAAGAAATTCAAATTCAAACCACAGTAATGTACCATTACATACATAAGCCAGTTGGCAAAAATTTTGTAATCTGAAAATACCATGTATTTT
>NW_020182208.1:0-401 GCF_003031525.2 Neophocaena asiaeorientalis asiaeorientalis | reverse complement strand
TTTCCTCTTCTTATAAGGACACCAGTCAGATTGGATTAAGATCCACTCTAATGGTCTCATTTTAACTTGTCTACCTCTTTAAAGGCCTTGTCATCAAATATAGTCCCATTCTGATGTACTGGGGGGTTAGGGTTATGAGATATGAATTTGGGGACTACATAATTTAACAGAAGGGAACTTACACAACCTGATAAACTACATCTACCACAGCTAACACACTCAATGGTGAAAGACTAACAGCCTAATTCCATTAGATGAGGATGTTCATTTTTACCACTTCTATTCAATATTGTTCTATAAGATATAGCCAGAGAAATTAGCCAAAAAAGAAATAAAAACATCCAGATTTGAAAAGGAGAATGTAAAACTATCTTTATTCACAGTTGACATATTCTGTTTTT
>NW_020182207.1:0-394 GCF_003031525.2 Neophocaena asiaeorientalis asiaeorientalis | reverse complement strand
GGCACAAAAACAGAAATATAGATCAATGGAACAGGATAGATTGGAGAGCTTCTGAGCTGAAGGGGACCCTAGCACGAGCTAGTTAATGAGGAAGACTGAGGTGGAGAATCTGAAGAGGGGCGGGGGGCCCTAAGAGTAGGGGGAGCCTGCATCCACCATGCACTTGAGAGCCATGGGGCTGGGCCCTGAAAGGAGGCAGCCAGACCAAAGAAAGGATGGGTGTGGGCACCCTGGAAATACTTTGCTTTCTTCTATTGTGTATACTTGTTGAAACTGTCATGTAGGGTGAGAGAAAGAAAGAGTGGATTACAGTTATCCCTTGGTATCCACAGGGGATTGGCTCCAGGACCTTCTCAGATACCAAAATCCACAGATGCTCAAGTCCCTTATATAA
>NW_020182206.1:0-400 GCF_003031525.2 Neophocaena asiaeorientalis asiaeorientalis | reverse complement strand
GATTCAATTTTATTACTGGTAACTGGTCTGGTGATATTTTCTGTTTCTTCCTGATTCAGACTTGGGAGAGTGTATGTTTCTAATCTGCTGTTAATTCCTTTTAGTGTATTTTTCATTGCAGTTTTTGTATTTTTCAGTTCTGAGTAGTTCTTTTCTATATTTTCCAGTTCTTTGTTGTGGTTCTCATTGCGTTCCTTCATTCTTTTGCTGAGTTCAGTGAGCATTTTTATGACCATTGCTTTGAACTCTATATCAGGTAAATTACTTATTCCATTTCATTAGGAGTTTTTCCTTGGGGTTCATCTTGTTCTTTCATTTGGGACATATTCCTCTGTCTTCTCTTTTTTTTTCTGACTTTCTCTGTTTATCTCTATGAAATTAGGTGAAACAGTTACCTATC
>NW_020182205.1:0-398 GCF_003031525.2 Neophocaena asiaeorientalis asiaeorientalis | reverse complement strand
TTTCCGGGCCATCAAAGTCACTTAAGGTACACTTTCTTGGGTCCCCACAGTGACATAAGCTACCACCTCTGCATCCACAATCACCAAAGCTAGACTTTCCTGAGACCAAAAGCACCGAACATAGAGGCTCCTGGACCCCCCAAACCACCTAATCTAGAGATTCCAGGGTGCCACAGTCACCTCCAGTAGGGTTTTCTGAGCCCCCACTATCACCTAAGGTAGAATTCCTGACCCCCCATAATCACCTAACATAGGGTATCACGAGCCCCCAAGAATCACATAAGCTAGGTTTCTGGGCCTCCTAAATAACGTAAAGTAAGATTTCCTGGGGCACCAAAACCACTCTTATACTTCCACGGCCCCCACGGGGAACTAAGGTAGAATGTCCTGCTCCTATA
>NW_020182204.1:0-400 GCF_003031525.2 Neophocaena asiaeorientalis asiaeorientalis | reverse complement strand
TTCCCCATCTCCACTTAAAATCTACTGTAAAGTGTCTTTTATATCTACTGACTCAGAATCTGCAATTTGACAAGATCTCAGGGTGATATGTATGAGTCTGAGAAGGACTGACTTAGCCCACTATGCTAGTCAATTTCTTTCTTCCCTAATCCTTTCATGGCTGGCTGCTGCTGTCACTTCAGTAAGTCAAGCTAACCTATTCTGCTGCTTTTCCTACCCAAATTTCACTCCTTTCTCCTTTTTCTTTTCTCCCCTTTTTTCTTTTTCTGCCAATTCTTACTTGATTTCCATCATGTGACTATACTATTAGAGACTTTGATATCCAATGCAAGCATTCTTTTCTGAGGCCAGCAATGCATCAACACTGACTGCTGCCATCTTTGCATTCAGATGGCTCTAG
>NW_020182203.1:0-400 GCF_003031525.2 Neophocaena asiaeorientalis asiaeorientalis | reverse complement strand
CCTCTAATATGCCAGGTTCCCTCTGCTCTCCTCATTGGATTCTCTCAGCCTCCATGTGTTCTTTGAATTCAGAACCTGCTTTTGAATCGCTTTGGAACAGAGTTGGCTGTGCCCCCGGTGCTCAGGATTAGTGAGAAAAGTGGTCTCTTAAGACAGAAATAATTGAGTGCTGTGTGTTCTGTGTTCAGTCTGAGATTGAACCCTATAATCTTATTCTCCTACTTCTGGGAGTTCCCACTGATTCAACAGCTGAGGACCCAGGATCCAGTGATGAGACTTTGGAGTCAGGGGCCATTGAATGTCCTCCTCTCTGGAGGCCCACTGTGTCCCCTCATTCATTACTACCTCAGACATTTCTGGGGACAGAGCCCTGAGCTGACTGAGTCAGAGAGGACAGGGT
>NW_020182202.1:0-400 GCF_003031525.2 Neophocaena asiaeorientalis asiaeorientalis | reverse complement strand
AGGCTCAGCTTTGGTCAGGAGGGCAGTTAGCTGCAAAGGAGGGAGACAGAATGTGGGATGGGGGTGCTCACTGCAGGGAAGATGAGGCTTCCCGCCCTTGGCTGGGATTCTGGGCCTGGTCCCCTAAGCCGCCAGCAGGGGAGCTGGAGGAGGAATACATCACAGCTGTTGTGAGGGGGCCCGAAGGAGATCTCTAGGGAAACAGGACAAGAATAACCGTTCTAATGCCCAGCACCACCCCATGCACGCTGCCTTCTCTCCTGCGGGGGCTTCGCTTTCTGCCACGTGGACACCCCTCACTCTCACTCTCTCCTTCCTCCCTTCCCCATCTTCCCACCCCAGCCGACTGTGAGGGGGGGAACGGCGGGACCACCAGTCCCAGCGCTTGGGGGAGAGTGGG
>NW_020182201.1:0-400 GCF_003031525.2 Neophocaena asiaeorientalis asiaeorientalis | reverse complement strand
GGGAGTGGGGATCCAGCTAGGACAGGTGGCCAACCATTGACATTATCTGGCCTTTATTAATTAGCTATAGATGTCATGTCCTTTGCCATGGTGTCATTGTGTTCATATGGTGTAAGGGGACCAGTCAAAAACATTGGCTCCAAGTGGAAAGAGTCAATTATATTCTGCTTTTTAAGGATGGGAATGGAATTAGAAGACAAAAAGAAAAAAAAAAAAAAGCAAAAGTAAGGCAAGCAAACAAAAATCCCCAAAACAGAATGGAGGTTGCTGGCTAATGAAGGATGCTGTTCCCTCCCCCATCTATTTTTATCTTGTCTTTCATCTCTCTGATAAAACACTGATAAACTACTTCCTGTCTGGATTGTTGGAATAAAATGGTCTCTGGGCTCTACCCCCAACT
>NW_020182200.1:0-400 GCF_003031525.2 Neophocaena asiaeorientalis asiaeorientalis | reverse complement strand
AAGTAGTAGTGCCTGCTACAATTATGAAACGAATAATACAAACTGAACATAATAAATGCCATTGGGGAGCAGAAGCATTGGTGCAGTTTTTAAAGCGGAGCATTATATCTGCACAAATGTTAACAATAGCAAAAGGGGTGAATGCGAAGTGTCCAGTATGTTTAAAGAATAATCCGGTAATACGAAAACAAATTCAAATGGGAACTTTGAAAGTGGGAATAGAACCAGGTGACTATTGGCAAGTGGATTTTGCAGAATTACCTAAATCAAAAGGGTTTCAGTATTTATTGGTATACGTATGTACCTTTTCAGGGTGGCTAGAAGCATTTCCCTGTAGAACGAATCAAGCTAGAGAAGTAGTAAAAACTTTGTTAAAAGAGATCATACCTAGATTTGGGGT
>NW_020182199.1:0-399 GCF_003031525.2 Neophocaena asiaeorientalis asiaeorientalis | reverse complement strand
GATAGCATATTTGGTTACTTTTTCTTCTCTTCCCACTCTCCCTTGCCTTTATGGCTTGAAGATAGTGGGAATATTCAACATGATGTGCTAGAAGGAACACAAAGGAAAGAACACTTCCAACAGAACTCACCCTGACCCCGAGAACACTGCCTCATTTATAAAATATTTCAACTGTTAGTCATTTTTGCCTGGAAAATGAACTCAAAGAAATTGGCCCAAATGTAGCCTGTACAAATTAATGAGTTGATTTTGTACAGTTAGTTCTAACTCACCTTCTTCCACAAATGATTTGAAGCACCTTACTAAAATATAGATGTTACTGGATAAAAGAAATAGTGGAAGGAGCCAGGGAAAGGGAAACTTAATGGAAGGAGAATAATGCAGCTGATGATAAGATTA
>NW_020182198.1:0-399 GCF_003031525.2 Neophocaena asiaeorientalis asiaeorientalis | reverse complement strand
ACCCTAACACGTACCCTAAGCCTAACCCGTTGTCGTACCCTAACGTGTAACCTAAACCGTACCCATTCCCTAACCCATACCCTAATCCTAAGCCGTACTTTAACACGTACCCTATCCCTAACCCGTTTTCGTACCCTTACCTGTACCCTAAACTGTACCCGTTCCGTAACCCTTACCCTAATCCTTACCCCCCGCCCGCCATGCATTCCTTTCAACAGACATGGCTGAACCCTTCTAGAGCCCTCTTGCTCATCCCTGGTGACTCTAACTCCAATGTCAAACATTAATACAGATTTTTTTGCCAAATGTCTCTTGCACTGTTTAGCAGAAAAAATTCTACCATGAATTTCCTTTGTCCTCAAACATAAGTAAATTAACAGAATATTAATAGCAATCTTT
>NW_020182197.1:0-398 GCF_003031525.2 Neophocaena asiaeorientalis asiaeorientalis | reverse complement strand
GCAGGCGTATTCTTAACCACTGTGCCATCAGGGAAGTCCCTCCCAGTGCCTTTAGAAAGTTGTTCTTTATGTTTGGTCCTGATTTAATCACTGCTATCTGTGGGAGGATTTACACGAACACTTCACTCTACTACCATTATACTGTAAGTTCTCTCTTACTAACCAGTTGGGGGAAAAAATGGTAGACACCTACCTCACACACTCACAGAAGTAAATCCACATGATCTGGGACTCAGTAAAACACCTTTATTTTCTCATCTATTACTGTGTTGTTTAGCCAGCAACAGCACTTTGAGAGACTAGTGAGGAGTAAAAGTTAGAATGCAGTGTATACAAATGTACTTGACTGTCAAATATTATTTTCCTCTTTGGAGTGATTTTTGAAGGTTTTGAAACTG
>NW_020182196.1:0-399 GCF_003031525.2 Neophocaena asiaeorientalis asiaeorientalis | reverse complement strand
GTCAAATCTCCCTGTGCCCTCCTCTTTTAAGAAAACATGTGATAGCAATTAGAGCCCACCTAGATAATCCAAGATTATCTGGCTACCTCAAAATGTTCAGCTTAATCACATCTTAATCACATCTACAAAGATTTTTACCTTATAAGGTAATATTCACAGGTTCCAGTTATTAGCATGTAGCTATCTTTAGGAGGGCCCTTTTTTAATTACCACATAGATCATGTAGAAATAACTTTCTAGGCACAAGATGGAGCCACTCCTGCCCAGGGTGCCATGGCAGCAAACCGAAATTTAGATAACTGTTTTTTTCCCTATTAGATTAAGTTTACTATTTACATAGTTTTTATCTTCCATAATCTTTCTTTTTTTTCCTTCCAGTTTTATTGAGATATAATTGAC
>NW_020182195.1:0-399 GCF_003031525.2 Neophocaena asiaeorientalis asiaeorientalis | reverse complement strand
TCTTATCCCAAAGTTTCTGCACATCAGGAATCTTGAGTGCAGGTTAGCAGTCCTTCTAGTTTAAGGTCGCTCAGGTTGCTGTTAAGCTGTCAGCCAGGGCTGCAGTTGTCTCAAGGTGCAACCAGGGCTGGAGAATCTGCTTCCAACCTCACCCATGTGGCTGTTGGCAAGCTTCAGCTCCTTTCCACCTGGGCCTCTTCATTGGGCTGCTTCGTAACATCGCAGCTCACTTCCCCCAGCACCAGCGAAGCCCAGAGTGAAGAGAAGAAAAGAGAGAGAGAGAAGGAAAGTAGAAAGGGGAGGAGCATGGAAGGGAGAGGAAAGGAGAGGAGGGAGAGGAGAGAGGCTACCATCTTTTTGTAACCTAATCTCAGGAATGACATCACATCACTTTTGCTG
>NW_020182194.1:0-399 GCF_003031525.2 Neophocaena asiaeorientalis asiaeorientalis | reverse complement strand
AGGTCTGACACCCAGCCAGAGCACCAAGACCCTGTCAGTCAAATGGCTCAGTAGGAAAGAGAGGGAAAAAAATAAAATAAAATAAAGTTATTAAAAAATAAAAAAAATAAATAGTTAAGAATAAAAAATTTAAAAAGTAATAAGAAAAAGAAAGAAAGTAAAGCGGAACCAAATAAAAAAACAAATCCGGCAATGATAACAAGCACTAAAGAGTATACTAAAATAAATAAATAAATAAATGACAGAGAGAACCCTAGGACAAATGGTAAAAACAATGCTATACAGACAAAATCACACAAATTCCACAGCCTCAATTTTGGAATGATTTGTTGTCTATTGAAGTATTTCAGAGATGCACAGTACATCAAGTTGATTGTGAAGATTTAATCCACTGCTCCT
>NW_020182193.1:0-397 GCF_003031525.2 Neophocaena asiaeorientalis asiaeorientalis | reverse complement strand
CCTCGGCATGTGGGATCTTAGTTCCCCGACCAGGGATCGAAGCCACATCGGAAGGCGGATTCCCAACCACTGGACCACCAGGGAAGCCCCCAGGTGTTATTCAGTTTTATATCCTTCTTAAGCTTCTGTTTTCTAGTTCTATTAATGAGAAAGGAGTGTTGAAATCTCCAACTATAATTTTGGATTTGTTTATTTCTCTGTTCAGTTCTGACAGTTTTTGGTTTGTGTACTTTGGAACTCTGTTGTTAGGTACATATACCTTTAGAACTGTTTGTCTTCTTGGTAAACTGACTCTTCTTTAATATGTAAGGTCTTTCTTTATCTCTGGTAATTTTCTTTGCTCTAAAGTCTACTTTGTCAGGGACTTCCCTGGCGGTCCAGTGGTTAAGACTCCGTG
>NW_020182192.1:0-398 GCF_003031525.2 Neophocaena asiaeorientalis asiaeorientalis | reverse complement strand
CCTCCTGCAAGAAGAGTGAGTGTGCGGGGCCTTCTCTGGGAATGCGGGGTCTGGGCTGAGTGCGAGGAGGGAGCCCAGAGCTCAGCGGGCAGGCAGGAGCAGGACAGTGACCAAACTTCCCGGCACCCCCCCTCACCAGGAAGGGATTCACAATCAGAGCTGGAATCACCTTCGGCATGACCGAGACCCAGGCGCGCACTAGAGAACAGGGAGACTGAGGCCCAGACGGGTCACCAACAAACCACCTCAGACCTGTCACTAGAACTAGTCCTCCTGCCTCCTGAGTCACGCTTCTGAATCCTCTCAGGGACCGAAGCACTTTAGGGACATGAACCAGTGGCCGTGTGTGGCTTCTCGGACCTGGTGCAGCCCCTTCCTGTCGAAGCAGCCCAGAGCTT
>NW_020182191.1:0-399 GCF_003031525.2 Neophocaena asiaeorientalis asiaeorientalis | reverse complement strand
GAGGCTCAGAGTTGGGAAGTGACCAACTCCAGGTCTCAAGCGCACTTGTGTCTGCTTTCTAATCCAACATCCTTCTGTACGTTTGTTGTTTTTAAAATAATTTATTAAAGTGAAATTCACATATCATAGAAATAACCATTTTAACTGAAAAAATTAGTGGCATTTAGTACATTCACCATGTTGTGCAACCACTATCTAGTTTTAAAACATTTCCATCATCCCAAAGTAAAACCCCATACCCCTTAAGCATTCTCTCCTCATCTTCTCCTCCCCGCAGTCCCTGGCAACCATCAATCTGCGTTGTCTCTATGGAGTTATCTATTCTGGGCGTTTCAAATGAGTGAAATCATACATCATATAAACTGTTCTGTCTGTCTTCTTTTACCTAACATAATGTTT
>NW_020182190.1:0-393 GCF_003031525.2 Neophocaena asiaeorientalis asiaeorientalis | reverse complement strand
TGTGTGTGTGTGTGTGTGTGTGTGTTTCTGTGTATGTGTAAATAGAAAAGTCTTAGAATCTGACAGACCACAAATTTAAATCCTGGCTCTAATATTTAGCTGGTGTACAATCTTGCAGTTTGTTCACACATAAAATAATCACAATATTACATAAGGCTGTTTTTAAGTTAAATAAGAGAACATGTAAATTCTAGCACTGCTATTCATAAAAATTGGTCTCTCTCAGTACTTCTCCCTGACTATTACTGCAATTATATTTAAACAAAGAGGAGATGGGAGGTGCAGACAATGATAACAAACTATCAAAAATATCTTTATGAGCTTCCTTCATGGTGCAGTGGGTGAGAGTCCTCCTGCCGATGCAGGGGACGCAGGTTCATGCCCCGGTTTGGG
>NW_020182189.1:0-398 GCF_003031525.2 Neophocaena asiaeorientalis asiaeorientalis | reverse complement strand
TATTATGCTGAATGCAAGAGGTTGGGTGGTTTTCCCTGTCAGCCCATCTCCTTCCGCATCTTACAGTGAAACTTCAGCCACAGTTGGTTGATATCTCTCACTGTGAAATAACTCTCAGAATGCTTAATTTGACTTCCTATAGGCTGAGGAGAAATGGGCTGTGAGGCAGGGAGCCCTTACATAGTATGGGGAGACAGAGAGGACTATAAAATAGGAAGGTAAATGGTGTGAGCTTCAGGTGTTTGGGGTATTGGCTAGTTCCCTTCCAGTTTGAACATCCCTTATTGCTGGTTTCCTAAAGTCTTCTGATATCCCTGCTCTGTTTGTAGTTTGCTGGGATTGAGGTGTCCGCAGTGTTGGATCCCAAATTTACCTATGTATGGAGTTTTGACTTTTCT
>NW_020182188.1:0-398 GCF_003031525.2 Neophocaena asiaeorientalis asiaeorientalis | reverse complement strand
ATTCTCACTAACATATTGAGATTTACATTTTTATTAGAAAACAAAAATAAACTGACATTAGGATTTGCAGGAATGTAGATTGCGGGAGAGGAAAAAACCAACAGGCATGATACATGTCATCATGTAGGCATGATACCTACAACATAAAAATATACAATTGAATTTTGTTGTAACACCAGGACTGGCAACAGGAATTGTCTGTGGATGGTATATGTTGCTTTTTCTACACTTTTTGGGAGGTCATGGTTTCAACCACATTTTAGATTTCAACCATATATTAGATTGCAAAAATAAAAAGCTATGTTATTAAAAAAAAAAAAGAAGTTAGTTAAATAAAATACTAAAGTTTACTACTGACTATTTCTTTTTTTTTTTTTTGTGGTACGCGGGCCTCTCAC
>NW_020182187.1:0-398 GCF_003031525.2 Neophocaena asiaeorientalis asiaeorientalis | reverse complement strand
TATCCTCACTCTGAGGTGCAGGACCCGGTCTACAGAAGGCCTGAGTGACAGCTGGTGGCAGTGACGACACCAACAGCGGCAGCAGCTTCACAGACCCAACATTTTCTATGCGTTGGGCACCTTAGTGAGTCATTTATATACATTACTCATTTTACGTCCACAACAACCAGAAGGTCAATATGACTCTCCATTTACAGATGAAAAAGTAGAAGCTAAAAAAAAGTTGTAAGTAAATGACTTGCCCAAGGTCACAGAGCTCTAATATGCTGGAGCTGGGACTTAAACCCAGCTGTGCCGGATTCCAAAGCCCATTCTGCCTACCAAGAAGATCAAAATGTATTTCTGTAAAGACGTGAGCCTGGTTGCTGGATGCTGGAAAGCAGTCTGCTCTAAGAATC
>NW_020182186.1:0-398 GCF_003031525.2 Neophocaena asiaeorientalis asiaeorientalis | reverse complement strand
TTTTGGTAACTTGAAACTTTAGAGTTTTGCTAAGTTAAATTATCGAATTCATTAAATATCAGTTCATTTTAAATAAGATAAGATACTGGAACATTGACTGCTAAACACGTCTAAGTTTACCTACTTTTGTCTCCTTATGAGAGGGAAACTAAAGATGTTTGGGTTTATTAAACCCATAGTTTGTACCACACAGAGGGAAAAATGTGCTATGAGAAGATATATGTTTCCAAATGTTGTGGAATAGTCCTATGTTTGCCAATCAGGAAATTCTGATATGACAAAGAGTTCACAATTACTTGCTAGTCAGTTTTCACTGGAGATTAAGGTTTTTAAGAATTCAAATTGTGATATAGGTATTGGGTTGGCCAAAAAGTTCCTTTGGGTTTTTCTGTAAGATG
>NW_020182185.1:0-398 GCF_003031525.2 Neophocaena asiaeorientalis asiaeorientalis | reverse complement strand
AGCACTGTCCAGCAGAACAGCTCAGCCATAGAGAAAATAGCCGTACTTTCCAAAGTACCCACTGATATGACTACTGAGATCTCTAGGACCGAACCCATCTCCTCTAGCAGCACGTCCATCGCTGGCCCTGTTCAGTCCACGATGTCGCCAGACATCCCTGAAGGCCTGATCACCAGCTACTCTGCCTCTCCTGTGACAACAGAATCTGCAGAAGTGGCCATGACCACCCAAACAGGTCCCATTGAGGCTACTTCACAGGACCCACTTACCTTGGGCGCTACAACTAATACCGCAGGGGTGGAGATTCACTCGACTGTGACTCAGAGTTTTATGCACCCAGAGATGACCACACCCAGAAGCAGAGGTCCCGAGGATGTGTCTTGGCCAAGCCCTGCCTC
>NW_020182184.1:0-397 GCF_003031525.2 Neophocaena asiaeorientalis asiaeorientalis | reverse complement strand
TCCACTGTACAGTTACTCTTTTCTCCATTCCATATTGTACTCTTTGGAAGGAAGTCACTATGCACAGCCCACACTTAGGGAATGGAGAGTTACGTTCCACCTCCCTGAGGGAGGAGCATCTATATAAATTATTTGGACAACTTTTGTATAGAAAATTTGTCTATTCTCCCCATGTATTTATTTATTCAATCATCTACATAAGTATGGATCCAGGAACATTTATTTTATGCTTTGAAATATAATCCAATATACTTTATTTTGTTGTTCAAACTGTTCAAGCCTTAGCCTTTGGGAGCTTTTTCAGTTGGTTCCTGTGTCCCTTTTGGCACACCCTATTCAATGCATCTGTTTTTTTGTTTGTTTGCTTTTTGTGGTACGCGGGCCTCTCACTGTTGTG
>NW_020182183.1:0-398 GCF_003031525.2 Neophocaena asiaeorientalis asiaeorientalis | reverse complement strand
TTTTATGGTTGTTTTAAACATTTGAATCAAGATCCAATCAAAATTCATGCAACGCATACAGTTATGTCTTTTTAGTTTATTTTAATCTAGAAAAGTCCCCCGTTCCACCTCTTTCCCCGATACTGAATTTGAAAAGCCTGGGCCAGGTGTGTTGTAAAGTGTCCCATATTATCGGTTGTCTGATTTATTTTTTGAAGTCTCACTTAACTTACTCTGTTTTTTAAACTGAAAGTTAGATCTAAAGGCTTGATTACATTCAGATTAAACATTTTTTGGCAAGACCACTTTATAGCTGACCCTGTAAACTTCAGCTTGCATCATATGAGGGATTGTGCTACCGTTAGTCATGCTGGCTGTGTTTGAAGGCTTACTTAAGGTGAGGACTGCAAGTTGCATGT
>NW_020182182.1:0-395 GCF_003031525.2 Neophocaena asiaeorientalis asiaeorientalis | reverse complement strand
TGTCCCCTGCATCGGCAGGTGGACTCTCAACCAGTGCGCCAGTAGGGAAGCCCTGAAGAATATTTTTACTCTAATAAAAATATTTGTTAATCAAAGAAATATAAAAATAAAAGAGAGATACCACTTTTAGTATAGCTAATTAGCCTTTTTTTAAAAAAAAAAAGAAAATGGTTAGAGCTGATGAAAATACCTAGAGCTGAGAGAGGAAGAGAGAGAGTTAAAGATGATAGAAAGTGAGTGAGAGAGAAGAAGAGGGAGAGAAAGGAAGAGGAAGAGAGAGAGGAAAGGAAAGAGAGAGGCAGAGAGAGCGAGTAAGAGAGAGAGAGGAAGAGAGAGACAGAGGAAGAGAGAGACAGAGGAAGAGAGAGACAGAAGAAGAGAGACAGGGGAAGAGA
>NW_020182181.1:0-397 GCF_003031525.2 Neophocaena asiaeorientalis asiaeorientalis | reverse complement strand
AATGTTTTTGGATGAACAGATAAATATAAGCCTACCTCATTAATCCAGGTGAGAGGTGATGAGGCAGTGGAAGTTGAAAGGAGAGATGAGAAGTGAGATGCAAATGGCTGATTAATCAAATATTGAGTTCCTTCTATTTCACAGGGTTACTGTAGGTACCATGGAGAACATAAGAAAAAGAGATCGTTCCTATTGTCCTCTCTAGGTGAAAACAGGAAAATAATAAGGAAAATACAAGCTAGTATAAGGTGTTTAAAGGGCCCCGTAGACCAAGGTGGTTAATGAAAATGGGCTTCATCATTGAAGAATGGGCAGGATTATGTAGAAGCAGTGATAGAATTGCTAGCTAGACCTGGCATGAGCAGAGACCCAGAGGTGGGAATGCACAGTGCATCTT
>NW_020182180.1:0-397 GCF_003031525.2 Neophocaena asiaeorientalis asiaeorientalis | reverse complement strand
GCGTCGCCAACCGCTGGGCAGGAGCCAGGACCCCCGAGACAGGTACGTGGGCCTCAGGACCCCGCCTCGCCCGCGCTCCCTGGGGTCCGGGAGGGAGCCCCTTCCCGTCCTGGTTCCTAGGCCCAAGCCTGCGCTCCTTGCTTCCCGGGCCCGTCCATCCTGCCGGGCGGAGCCCTGGCCCTCCTGCTGTCCAGTCCCTTCTTTGCTTTCGTTCTGACTGAGCTGGGCTGGGCTGTGGGCTCCTGGTCCCTGGCCCTGAGCCTATCTCTTGCTGTCACCACCATCCCCAGACTGCCATCCCACCCTCCTGGAGCCGCCCCAGGTCCATCCTAGCTGCCCGCCCCCGCCCCCCGCCATGGCTCTCCCCTGTGCTGTGCTCTGTTCGCCCTGTCCTTTG
>NW_020182179.1:0-397 GCF_003031525.2 Neophocaena asiaeorientalis asiaeorientalis | reverse complement strand
TGTGTGTGTGTGTGTGTGTGTGTATCTATTGTAGATTTTCCTTTTACAGTTACCATAGGTTTTGATATAGCAATGTGTATATAAACAAGATTGTTTATATTTGCTGGTTTCTTAGTTTCCAATGCATTTCCAATATCCTGCCTTTGTAGTCTCCTCTTCTCATGATTGTTGGCTTTGATATCACGTTTGTGTGCAAATGATTTCCTAACTTTATTGTATGTTTGCCTTCACTGGTGAGCTTTTCCATTCACCATTTCCATCCACAACATTCTTTCTAGTTGTGTCCTTTTCTTTTCCTCCTAGATAACTTCCTCTAGCATTTGTTGCAAAGCTGGTGGTGCTGAATTCTCTTAGTGTTTGCTTGTCTGTGAAGCTTTTGATTTCTCCACTGAATCTG
>NW_020182178.1:0-390 GCF_003031525.2 Neophocaena asiaeorientalis asiaeorientalis | reverse complement strand
GCGGACTCTCAACCACTGCACCACCAGGGAAGCCCCGGATAGCTATTAAAGATAGCTTTTTGCAGTGTTAGCTGAAGCCCTCAGTCCAGTGGTGGAGTGCGGATATTTTGGCATATTTTAAACCATGCTTTTTTGAATGGCTTATTGTAATTTATCTAAGATATTTTCATCTAAAAAATGTATTCACCTTACCTGACTTGAAACACGGGGCTAGAAAGTTGTATGCTGTTCTTATTTCAGGATTCTTATTGATTAAGGGAATTTGTTTATTATGTTTATTTGTAAATTGGTTGTGTGAGATCAAAATTTACTCGTAATACTCATGACAACAAAGGCATCAATAGTACCGATAATATTCCAAATTTATCAGTCAAGACCTAAAGGGGTGGG
>NW_020182177.1:0-384 GCF_003031525.2 Neophocaena asiaeorientalis asiaeorientalis | reverse complement strand
TCTTTCTCTTTCCCCTTTCTCTCCTCTTCTCTTCCCTTGTCTTGCCTTGCTTTGCCTTCCCTTCTGCTCTCTTTCCTTTCCATATTCTGGAACCAAACTGTTTAGACTTGAATCTTGGTTCAGACATTTACTAAATCTAAACCTCAGTTTCTTCATCTATAAAATGAGGGATAATAATATCTCATTAGAGAATGGTATAAGGAGTTAATTAAATGAGTTAATATATGTGAAACTCTTAAAATTGTTTTCAGTCAAACTTAATGACTCTTGGTTTTCTCAGTGACGTCTTTTTCTTAAAGACTTGCTTTTCTCTTGCCGTCGATCTGTCTCCTCTTTCACTCTCGCATGCTCTCTCTCTCTCTCTCTCTCTCTCTCTCTCTCTCT
>NW_020182176.1:0-388 GCF_003031525.2 Neophocaena asiaeorientalis asiaeorientalis | reverse complement strand
CTTCTTTAGAGAAATGTCTATTTAGGTCTTCTGCCCATTTGATTGGGTTGTTTGTTTTTTGTTATTAAGTTGGGTGAGCTGTTTGTATATTTTGGAAATTAATCCCCTCTTGGGGATTAATAATTTGCAAATATTTTCTTCCAGTCTTTAGGTTGTCTTTGTTTCCTTTGCTGTGCAAAATGCTTATAAGTTTGATTAGATCAAATGGGATTAGGTCCCATTTGTTTTTTTTGCTTTTGTATCTATTGCCTTGGTAGACTGACCTGAGAATGCATTGATATGATTTATGTCAGAGAATGTTTTGCTTATGTTCTTTCTCTTCTAGGAGTTTTATGGTATCATGTCTTTTTTTAAGTCTTTAAGCCATTTTGAGTTTATTTTTGTGTAT
>NW_020182175.1:0-397 GCF_003031525.2 Neophocaena asiaeorientalis asiaeorientalis | reverse complement strand
CTAGGTTCTTCAGAACCATTTTTTTTTTAGATTCCATAGATTTGGGTGCTGTGCAAGATAGAGTTAACATACCAGGTCTGAGGCTTCTATGCTTAGAAAGACCTGATTACAAATTGGGCCTTTGTCTGAGATCTGGTAACTTGTACTTATAGAAGATCCCACCATTCTTTAACTAATAAAAGTGGTTTACTGAGCCTACACTGTTTGTGCAAACAATTTATCTTATGCTAAGTAGCTGCATTTCTTCTGGGAGTTGGGATCTTGGTACATCGTGCTAGGCAGAGAGTGCCTACTTGACCAGCTCCCAATAAAAACCATGGGCACTGAGTCTCTAATGAGCTTCCCTGTGTCAACAGAAAAAAAAAGCACAATGTGAGAGTTGTGAGTTAAGTTTTAT
>NW_020182174.1:0-397 GCF_003031525.2 Neophocaena asiaeorientalis asiaeorientalis | reverse complement strand
CCCCAAAACACTGGGCAGTCTAGTGAGAGCAACAGAAATGTATATAAAGACTATACAGTGCAATCCCAGATAAGGCAAATTGAGATTAGAGCTGGTCTGGGAGTCTATTTTGCCCTTGTTTCTCAGAAGGTGATCTTACTTATAGGACATACTTATAAGGTAGTACAAGAACCACTCAGAAGTGTACCACTGAAGCATTCTGTTTTGTATGTCTAAAATATTTGCTATTCCAAAAGAGACATTTACTGTCTGACATAATCTGAAAAGAGGAGCAAATTTGGGCAGTGGAAGGAATACTGTCAGCACCTGAGAAGAAACTAAAAGTTACCTCCTGGCTTGCTTGACCAATATTTTAATGTTGCAGTAGTTTAAATAATTCATGTTCTTTTTAAAGTCT
>NW_020182173.1:0-397 GCF_003031525.2 Neophocaena asiaeorientalis asiaeorientalis | reverse complement strand
TTTAAGATCCGTAACTGAATGACTGACATTTTTTTATACGATCAGTCAAAACTCCTTCTCTGTTGCTTCCACTCATTGGTCCTAGTGATAAAGTGAGTTCAAAGTCCAATTTTATTTCCACCTGACAGTCCTTCTGAGATTTGAAGTTAGCTATAATCCCCTTACTTCTCACATACACTTTTCCCTTATACACATCTTTAGGTTATTCAGCCAATTTCCTTATTACATAGGTTTTAATCCCAGGTGCTATCTAGATGCATCTGTGTTTAAATCTCTCTTAAATTTTGATCCTCAAAACTAATCAAAATACCCATATTACCTAACACAAGTTTGTGTGGCCAACACATTAGTGAGGTCAAACAAACCAAAATGTCAGAGTTTGGAGCAGAGAAAGGTT
>NW_020182172.1:0-396 GCF_003031525.2 Neophocaena asiaeorientalis asiaeorientalis | reverse complement strand
GGGTGCAGAGGGAAAAGCGGAGAGATTCCCGCACAAAGGATCAGTGAAAACCAGCATTCACCAGCTGGAGAGGCTTGTCGGCTCACCCGATGGGGTGGGTGGGGCTGGGAGCTGAGGCTTTCAGGCTTTGGTTGGAGCACAGGGAGAGGACTGGGGTTGGCATTGTGAACACAGACTGCAGAGGGTTAGTGCCTCGTGGCTAGCCAGGAGGGAGTCCAGGGAAAAGACTGGACCTGCCAAAGAGGCAAAAAACTATTTCTTTCCTCTTTGTTCCCTGATGCACGAGGAGAGGGTAACAAAAGTGCTGCTTAAAGGAGATCCAGAGATGGGCACGAGCCGAGGCTAACAGCATGGTCCCCAGAGACGGGCATGAGACACTAAGGCTGCTGCTGCTGC
>NW_020182171.1:0-396 GCF_003031525.2 Neophocaena asiaeorientalis asiaeorientalis | reverse complement strand
AGATATGAATGTTTTCTGCTTGTATTTTCCAATACATGCTTCTAGACCCATCAGGATATTGACCAATAACTTTTACAAAACTTTTCACTGCTCTTTTGTCCAAATACCCAGACACCCAAACTCTTAAACATTTCTAAGCATCAGCCTTATCAGTCATTTTGACAGCCATTGCGCTGGATCAGAGACCCGTATAAAGTCACATTATGGATGAAAAAACAACTCAATAGACAACTGTTGAAAATGAAAGCTTTCCCTCATTCTTACATAGTTTACCTACTTGAATTTTCATGCTTCAACAGAAAAGAGGGAAATCAACAAGTACAAAGGCAGGTAAAAAGTGAATATCTGGGGAGTTGAGGAAGATGGCGGAAGAGTAAGACGCAGAGATCGCCTTCC
>NW_020182170.1:0-395 GCF_003031525.2 Neophocaena asiaeorientalis asiaeorientalis | reverse complement strand
GGGACTTCCATACTGTTTTCCATAGTGGCTGTACCAATTTAGATGGGAGAACACATCTTGAACTAAATGGGTTTCATGACTGGTTCTCCCGTCCTTTTGATTGTCTGTTCTTTTAGGGAGAGGAGCTATAGAGATTAGAGGCTCAAAGGGGGAAGGACTTCCCTGAACAGGAAAGGTGGAATGACTAGATATGGTCCATCCTTGGGGTGCCTAAAGCCTAGTGGTGGGGAAGGGGCTGGGAAGAGTGACCCTCTGTAGAGCTGCTCTCAGAGCATGAGGAGAAAGCAGACAGGAGGACGTCATGGGCCCTCAATGTGAAAGGTGCATTGGACTTTGTGTGTTCAAGAGTGTCTCCTGAGAAGCAAGAAGAACTACAGTCCTGCAGCCTGTGGAAC
>NW_020182169.1:0-396 GCF_003031525.2 Neophocaena asiaeorientalis asiaeorientalis | reverse complement strand
TTATAGCATACCCAACAAATCTTTGCGTTGTGAGGAAGAAATTGATAGCACATGGAAGGATTGAAAGATAATGAAATAGCTACTCTTAGAGTTCACTAGCTTACATAATGGGAAATCTGCTCAGCCATCCAGGGGGCTGTATGCTGGGCTCCTAAGCCAGGCGAGTCTGTGCACGGGGATCCAAGATTTTGCAGAGTCACTGTTTGGGTTCCTGGCTGGGCAAGCCTAGAGGCTGCGCTCTGCAGTTGGATGGGGCTGCTGGCTTGCGACCCTGCCTAAGCAGGGATAGAGGACGAGTTCCATGGCTGGGCCAGACTGCTGGCTGGGGACCCGATCTGGCTAGAGCTGCCCCTGTGCTCCCTGGCCAGATGAGATTACTGGCTCCACACCACAGGT
>NW_020182168.1:0-396 GCF_003031525.2 Neophocaena asiaeorientalis asiaeorientalis | reverse complement strand
TTGTCCTCCACAGGAAAGGCAAGAGAGGCTTAAGACAGTGCGTGCGTGTCTGCGTGTGTGCGTGTGTCTGTGTGTGTGCGTGTCTGTGTCTCTGTGTGTGTGCACGTGTGTGTGTCTGCCTGCGTCTGTGTGTGTCTGTGTGTGTGTGTCTGCCTGTGTGTGTGCGTGCATCTGTGTGTGTGCGTCTGTGTGCACGTGTGTGTCTGCGTGTGTGCGTGTGTCTGTGTGTGCGTCTCTGTGTGTGTGTGCATGTGTGTGTCTGCCTGCGTCTGTGTGTGTGTGCCTGCGTGTGTGTCTGCCTGTGTGTGTGTGTGCGTCTCTGTGTCTGTGTGTGTGTGTGCGCGCGCACGCGTGCGCGTGATGGGGCAGTACTGGTGGGGACGATACACGTATTTA
>NW_020182167.1:0-396 GCF_003031525.2 Neophocaena asiaeorientalis asiaeorientalis | reverse complement strand
AACACCATGCAAGCATCTTTCTCATTCATATCATATCCAATGCATGTCAGGTGGTTCTCCTTCAAGCACTGATTCCAGTCTTGTGAATCAGCCCCCTTCCATCTTTTGATACCACCATCTGCAACAAATGGCATCTAAGATTTTCTAACAGGAGAAAGAAAACAGAGGATGCAGCTTGGGGGATTTGGAAAGGCTTGAAAATTAGGCTTGTTAGGCTGGAAAATTTCAGACATCACTTCTGCTCACATTCCACTGTCTGTGACTCGGTCAAATGCTTCTTTTCACTGCAAGGAGGCTTGGAAATATATTTTAGTGTGTGTATAGCATGAAGAGCACAAATAGAGTGTTGATGGGCAGCCATCTTTTGCTCCAGATGGGTTGGAGCAAGAATTTTTT
>NW_020182166.1:0-396 GCF_003031525.2 Neophocaena asiaeorientalis asiaeorientalis | reverse complement strand
GGGTGCAGGAAGAGGTACTCAGAAGTGGGTGCCTGGGGTGCAGGAGGCGGGACCCAGCAGTGGGGGGACATGAGGTGCAGGATAGGGGACCAAGCAGTGAAAGGGATCCAGCAGAGCGGGGACATGGGGTGTGGGAGGAGAGACGCAGTAGTGGGGGTCCGGGGGCACAGGAGGGGAGACAGAATTGGGGGGACATGGGGTATAGGAGGGGGGACCCAGTATTGGGGGGATATGGGATGCAGGAGGGGGGACCCAGCAGTGTGGGGACATGGAGTGCAGGAGGGGAGACTCAGAAGTGGGGCAGCACCAGCCCTAGGTCCCCCCGAGCTTTGACCCCACCCAATAGTGTTCTGATACAGACTCTGGGACACCGAGCCCTGCAGCCAGAGACTCAGG
>NW_020182165.1:0-396 GCF_003031525.2 Neophocaena asiaeorientalis asiaeorientalis | reverse complement strand
TAAGTTGTACCCAAGTCGAGGCATTTCTAAACAGAGCAACATTAAACATAGCGGTGCCTGTGTCCTGTCAATTTTTGGTTTTCCCAAGATATACGCCAAAGAGGGGAAGTGCCGTATGCTCTGTAGCTCTGCATTTTAGATGTTTCAGGAAACACCATACACTTTTTCAGAGAGGCCTTGGCTATTTACATCTCCCCAGTCAGCTTAACAAGGCTCCCTTTTCCCCATGGCCTGTGCTGCATTTCTGGTTTTACACTGTTCCAGGATGGCCCTTTTGACGAATGCGAAGTGAGACATCTTTGTAGTGCAGATTTGCATTTGGAGCTTGTTTGGATGGCCAAAAAGGGCGGATGCATTTTTCCTGAATATATTTATTTTTATGATGGGGTTTAGCTG
>NW_020182164.1:0-395 GCF_003031525.2 Neophocaena asiaeorientalis asiaeorientalis | reverse complement strand
GGGATTCACAAAAGAGCATGACCAATGGCAGAAAGAATATCAGCTACCTCGGTCTCTAGGAGGGTAGCTGCTGAGCACCAGTTTCAGTGCTTGAATGCCAGCCAGTGAAAATGGAGAAAAAATATTTAAAAACCCAAGCACCCGTATTCAACTGCTCCCTTATTAGATTCTGAGCATGTATAGCTCCGATACTTCCCCCAGTATTTATTGATGGCTTGAGGAATTCAGGGAAAAGAAGGGATGAGGATTTAGGATTAAATCTGATTTAGCATTTATTAAGTCCTAACTGAATATATAGCATTATATTAAGTGCTGAAGAGGCCAGAAAAGAAATGGAAAACATATCCTTCAGCTTTATGGCCTAACTAAAATTAAAGGGTACGGGAGAGGAAATA
>NW_020182163.1:0-395 GCF_003031525.2 Neophocaena asiaeorientalis asiaeorientalis | reverse complement strand
GATGTGTGCAAATTCTGGCTCCTGCATTTAAATGCATTTCTCCCTTCCCACTGGCTGGAATGTGGTAGCGATAAATGTTGATCCATGAAGATGAGGCCAGCTCTCTAGGGATCACAGAATAAGAAGGCAGAAAGAGCTTAGGCCCCCAACACTGTAAAGCCATCAAATCTGCCCCTGACTGTTTATTCCCCGTTTGATATGTGAGCAAGAAATCATTCTCTAACTTGTTTACACCATTGGACACTTGGGATCTCTGTTGCAGGAGGAGCTGGACAAATGCACTCAGCGTCCCATGGCAGTCTCAAGTGTCTAAAGCTGAGGTTATAAGTGCTGGGAGAAAATATTTGCAAATGACGTGACCCACAAGGGCTTAATTTCCAAAATATACAAATAGC
>NW_020182162.1:0-378 GCF_003031525.2 Neophocaena asiaeorientalis asiaeorientalis | reverse complement strand
TGCTCTGCAGCATGTGGGATCTTCCTGGACCAGAGATCGAATCCATGCCCCTTGCACTGGCAGACAGATTCTTAACTACTGCGTCACCAGGGAAGTCCCTAATCTATAAACTATTGAATCACTATGTTGTATACCTGAAATTAATACAGTACTGTAAATCAGCTAAACTTCAATTTAAAGATAATTAATAAATTAATATAAAGCACAGAAATCAAAACAAGCAGGAATAAAAAAGAAACTTGGAACCGCATGAATAGAATGCCATTTAATATCCAGGTTTCAGCAGGTGAAGATGAGCTGAAACTAATTTGCCCTCGCCTCCTCTGGATCTTCTGTTCTCTTCAATTAAAAAAAAAAAAAAAAAAAAAAAAACCTTAA
>NW_020182161.1:0-395 GCF_003031525.2 Neophocaena asiaeorientalis asiaeorientalis | reverse complement strand
GATGCTCTGCTCTATCCCTGCTTACTCTCTTGGCTGGAACTTGCCTAGAAGCCATAGCCAGGAAAACAAGGACGTCTTCCAACATTTGGAACAGATGCAAAGGATCCCCTCTCAGTGGTGCCTAAAGGACAGAACCGACTTCAAATTTCCTTGGAAAAGAGAGAATATCACCCCAATCCAGGTGACTCAAGGCACCTGTCACCACCATCTGATGCTCCAGCAGATCTTCAACCTCTTCACCACGGAGGACAGCCGTGTTGCCTGGAGCAACACCCTCCTCGATAAACTTCTCTCTAGCCTTCATCTGAGGCTGCACCGACTGGAGCAGATGAAAAAAGACAATCTGGATTGTCGAGGTTTGGGACGTGCTGCCCGGGAGTATTTCCATGGAATCC
>NW_020182160.1:0-395 GCF_003031525.2 Neophocaena asiaeorientalis asiaeorientalis | reverse complement strand
ATTAGTGTTTTCATTCTTGTTCTGGATATATACAGGAGTGGAATTGCTGAGTCATATATGGTAGCTCTATTTTTAATTTATATAACAAGTCTCCATACTGGTCTCCACAGTGCATGCACCAGTTTCCTTTCCCACCAACAGCATATGAGAGTTCCATTTCTCCACATTCTCACCAACATTTTGTTGTTTGTAGACTTTCTGATCATGGCCATTCTGAGAGGTGTGAGAGGATACCTCCCTGTAGTTTTGATTTGCATTTCCTTCATAGTGATGTTGAGCATCTTTTCAAGTGCCTGTTAGCCATCTGTGTGTCTTCTTTGGAAAGATGTCTTTTCAAGTCTTCTGCCCATGTTTTGTTTGGGTTGTTTGTATGCTTTTTTTTTTTTTTTTTTCGG
>NW_020182159.1:0-395 GCF_003031525.2 Neophocaena asiaeorientalis asiaeorientalis | reverse complement strand
AGAGGGCTTTCACCAGTACCTTTCTGCATTGCCAATTGCAATAACCTGTGTAATCTCAGTAGGCTGGGAATTTTCTCCTAACTTTTGGTTGCACGGTCAAAATCACAGCCACCCACCACCTGACTGAACATACCTGAACACCCGAACAGGTGCCATTAAGCATACTGAACAAACAGCATCTCCCCTGGGACAGATACAGACAAGAATTACTGGGAGGATGGTGAATTATTTTTCCTTGTTGTTCAAAGCTAGCATGTCTGCCAAAGAACCATTTTCCACCTCCAAGAAGGACTCCAAGATGGGTTTTTAGGAATTCAGCCTCAGCAGATGTTTGTTTACACAGTGATTTCCTTGGTCCCTCCTCCTTTACCACTTAGGAAGAAGGCTTTGGTTTT
>NW_020182158.1:0-395 GCF_003031525.2 Neophocaena asiaeorientalis asiaeorientalis | reverse complement strand
TTTTTTTTTAATTGCAACAAAACATACCAATCTAATAACCTCAAAGTTTTCCAACATATAGACATTTACTGCCTCTGTGTCCTCCTTAACATCACTAGTGAACATACATGTCAGGCACACTACTAAATACACCATACACTCTATCTCCTTTAAACCTCACAAATCTGTGAAGTGGGGATTGTGATTATCCCCATTTTGAAGATGAGGAAACTGAAAAACAGATTCAAAATTACATAGCTGACTGTCAAGTCTGGATTGAATTTTATGCTACTTATAAACCAATAAGTTTGCCTATTACTGTTTAATGCAGGCAGGCAGAAGACACAGACTCCTGCATTAGAGACACAGACCTTTATTATCCACAGTGCAGGAAGCAGCAAAAGAACCAGCATGTT
>NW_020182157.1:0-395 GCF_003031525.2 Neophocaena asiaeorientalis asiaeorientalis | reverse complement strand
TATCATTTCAAAGAACTAGCTCTTAGTTTCATTGATCTTTTTCATTGTCTTTTTAGTCTCTATTTCAATTTATTTCTGCTCTGATCTTTATTATTTCTTTTCTTCTGCTTACTTTGAGCTTTGTTTGTTCTTCTTTTTCTAGTTTCTTTATGTGTAAGTTAGGTTGTTTGTTTAAGATTGTTTCTTGAGGTAGGCCTGTATTGCATAAAATTCCCTTTTAGTAGTGCTTTTGCTGCATCCTGAAGATTTTGGTATGTTGTATCTTCATTTTCATTTGTCTTCAGGTAGTTTTAAATTTCTTCTTTGATTTCTTTATTGGCACAACACTTGTTCAGTAGCATGTTGTTTGGTCTTCACATATTTGTGATTTTTCCAGCTTTCTTCTTGTAGTTGAT
>NW_020182156.1:0-395 GCF_003031525.2 Neophocaena asiaeorientalis asiaeorientalis | reverse complement strand
CCTGGAACTGCACTTTCCAGCAAGTTGAGGTTGGACTTCTAGCCACCAGGACTGGGACCCAGTACATTTCTGTAGTTTTGGCCACCTCCTCTGTGGGACCTTGCTATGGCAGCTCTAAGCAGACTAACACAGCCTGCTTTCATTATGGGTACAGCGACCAGACAGCACCGCAGTAAGGGAATCACAGATTTGAACAGCACTGTGCAAAGACTAGGTCTCATGACATGTGTAGACTATTAGCCCCAAGAACAGAATAGACACGTGCTCGTCAAGCGTACCTAGAACGTTCTCCAGGGTACTCCACGCGTCAGGCCACACAGCATCCCTCAGTGAACTTAAGGGGATACAAACAAAAGGGCTGAAATCATACAAAGTATGTTCTCTGGCCAAAAGAG
>NW_020182155.1:0-395 GCF_003031525.2 Neophocaena asiaeorientalis asiaeorientalis | reverse complement strand
TTTTTTTTTTGTTTGTTTTGTTTTCTATTGCACTATGACTAATTCTTCTCAGATACTCCAAAAGAATTTTAAAACTTCTTTGAAAAATATTTTTTTATAAATACACCAAATACTCTAACCATTTGAGTTTTTTTTCTTGGAGATATTTCTTCTGGAAGCTAAGATTCTGTTCTGCCATGGATTGGTAGCTGTCTAAGCTTCTTGTAAAGTTGATGTCTCTCATCTGTGTTAGATCCAGTATCTTGGAACTCATATTTTCCTTTTGCATTGCCCATTTCCTAATTTGAGTGGAGCATATCATCCAATAGCATCCTGAGAATGTGTACTTAGGTGTTACACTTCTTGCAGCATTGCATTTCTGAGAATGTGTTTATTTCCCCCATATGCTTGAGGGT
>NW_020182154.1:0-395 GCF_003031525.2 Neophocaena asiaeorientalis asiaeorientalis | reverse complement strand
CTGTTCCATTGATCTATATGTCTATTTTTCTGCCAGAACTATGCTATTTGATTACTGTAGCTTTGTAAAATACTCTGAAGTCAGAGAGTATTTTTTTTTGCTTTGTTCTTTTTTTGCTTTTGTTTTGTTCTTTTTTTCTCAAGATTGTTTTGGCAATTTGGTGTCTTTTGTTCAGTATGAATATAGGAATTTTTGTTCTTGTCCTGTAAAAAGTGTGATTAGTATTTTGATAGGGATTGCATTAAATATGTAGATTACTTTGGGTATTATGGACATTTTAATAATGTAATTCTGTCAGTCCAAGAACACAGGGTATCTTTCCATTTCTTTGTATTATCTTCAATTTCCTTTATCAATTTTTTATACTTTTCAGAATATAGGTCTTTCACCTCCTT
>NW_020182153.1:0-380 GCF_003031525.2 Neophocaena asiaeorientalis asiaeorientalis | reverse complement strand
GACTCTCAACCACTGCGCCACCAGGGAAGCCCCAGTTCAAGTTTTTTTATGAAACATTTATCTCCCCCTGCATATAAGCCATGGCTGTCAGAAATAACAGACAGGTCTCTGACGATGCTTCCGACTCAGCAGGGAGCATCTAGGGTCCTGCTAGTGACGCAGTGTCTGGGTCTCAACTTTGCACATTCAGTATTGCTCATCTTGTCGTAACAGGCTAATGTACAAACCTTGATACCAATGTAAATCACCTCTTCACTGACTACACTTCTAAAACAATTAATTGCATGAAATTTATGAACAGAACTCGTGATAAGAACTAAAACACAAAGCACTGAGCTAATCTCCCCGTGCTATGCTGCTGCTTCCCACCAGCCAACTAT
>NW_020182152.1:0-394 GCF_003031525.2 Neophocaena asiaeorientalis asiaeorientalis | reverse complement strand
GACTTGATTAAATATTTCCTCTCACATATTACGGACATTTTCAACTATAGTCTCTTCAAAACTTTCTCAGTCCTTTTCTTTTTATCTTCTTCTTCTGCAAACCCTGTAATTGGAATGTTGATGAGTTTAATTTTGTCCCAGTGGCCTCTGAGAGTGGCGTCATACCTTTTCAATCCTTTTTCTTTATTCTCCTCTGCCGTAATTCTTTCCACTGTTATATGTTCCAGGTCACTTATCGTTGTTCTGCCTCAGTTCTGTAATTGATCTCTTCTTGAGAATTTTTAATTTCATTGATTTTGTTGTTCATCGTTGTTTCTTTCCTATTTAGTTCTTCTAAATCCTTTCTAAATGTTTCTTTTTTTTTAAACATCTTTATTGGGGTATAGTTGCTTTA
>NW_020182151.1:0-394 GCF_003031525.2 Neophocaena asiaeorientalis asiaeorientalis | reverse complement strand
GGTAAGAGGTGAGGTGAGGAAGCTGGCCCAGCGTGAGTGGTGGGACCAGGCAGTTCAGATGTTATGGAGGCAGCGGTGGCGGCAACTCTGCTGCATCCACCCCGGGCTGGTATTTCAGCGCCCAGACGGGCAACTGATGTAGGTAAACTCAGGGTAAGGTGATCAGCTGATCACTGGCCACTTCTTTAGCATCACACATGAACATAACGCTGAGAGCTGGAAGGTGTACGAATTAGAGCCTCTGTCACTCAGACTGGAGGTCTGGGTGGATCGTGGTGGCTGGAGGAGCCCCAGCGCCTGCCGCCTGTGGGTTCTCACCTGCTAGTCCTCTACTGCACTCAGGCTGACCAAGTGCAGTGCGGGTCCTGGAACAACTGTGAGGGTCACACATGCT
>NW_020182150.1:0-394 GCF_003031525.2 Neophocaena asiaeorientalis asiaeorientalis | reverse complement strand
ACAACAGCCAGTTCTCTGCTCCCCTTGGACACCAGCTGGGTGACCCCCCCATTTAACTCAGTTCTGGCACTACGTGCCAGGGTCAGTGCAGGCCCCACAGGGTCAGGGCTCCGTCCCTCGAGGCCGCCCCCACCAGACGCCGGTCACAAGTGTCGGGTCTCCAGGCCACTGCACTCCATGCAGTGTGGCCATGAATCGGGTTCCCACGACCCCCTCCTCAGGTTCGATGTTTGCCATGACAGCTCCCAGACTCAGGAAAACGCTTGACTTAGCTAGATTGCTGGTCTGTTACAGAGGATGTTGTAAAGGATGCAGATGAGCAGCCCGATGAGGGGGTCCATGGGGCAGGTGTGGAAGGGTCCCGAGCACGGGGGAGTCTGTCCCCGTGGAGCTG
>NW_020182149.1:0-394 GCF_003031525.2 Neophocaena asiaeorientalis asiaeorientalis | reverse complement strand
CAGCCCTCTTTGCCTTCCTTTATGTATTCAATGAATATTCACTCAGCACAGGCCAGGCCCTGATAGGCACCCTAGGTATGTGGTGATGAAGACAGTTTCTGCTCAAGAAGCTTCTCGTTTAGTGAACACATGGATCACACTCCTCAGAGCCAGTGTGTGTCCCTCTCTTATATCTCTTGGATGAGTGCAGAGTAAAGCACATGAGTTTTGTTTCCAAACAACCTTGAGAACCAATTCCCCGCTCTGTACTATCATTAGGTCTCACCTGCACGTTCAATGCCACCCTCCATACCTTCAGCTAATATTAATCAGAATCAGGAGATACTTAAGCCTCATAAATGCAGTGCTGGATTAGATTTGGCAACATCTCGCACCATTGGTAGATTACCCCTGG
>NW_020182148.1:0-393 GCF_003031525.2 Neophocaena asiaeorientalis asiaeorientalis | reverse complement strand
AAATAAAATGAAAACAGACTCATAGATACAGAGAACAAACATCTGTTTGCCAAAAGGCAGGGGGCAGGAGGTGGGTGAAACAGGTAAAGGGAATTAAGAGATAACAAGTAACTCATGGGGATGTGACTAAGGAATATAGTCAATAATGTTGTAGTAACTTTCTATGGGCACAGATGGTTACTAGACATTGTGGTGATCATTTTGTAATATATGCAAATGCCAAATCATTATGTAGGACTCCTGAAACTAACCTAATATTGTATGTAAACTATATTACAATTAAAAAGAAAAAAAAGAACACCTTGAATCAGTAACTTAAACTTCCACCTTAAGAAACTAGATGGGAAGAGCAAACTAAACCCTAAGCAAGCAGAAGGAAGGAAATAATAAAAA
>NW_020182147.1:0-394 GCF_003031525.2 Neophocaena asiaeorientalis asiaeorientalis | reverse complement strand
GTTTCCAGTTTTTTAATTACAAATGAAGATGTGATTAAATTCCTTTTACTTGAAAAAGAAAAAAAAGGAAACGTTGAGAAAGAGGAGAGAGGCTTGGATGAATACTGACAGACACTGTAAAGTCAGTGTTCTGCTTCATATTCACAAGTAAAAATTTGACTCCTGAATGGAATATTTGTGATGAGTTACTACAGGGGAATGTAGGGATTATTTACATATTCTTATCTGAGACTGTGGTAAATTACAATCACCAGGCTGTTGGACAGAACACCCCTTGGCATCTACTCAGAATTACCATGTGCCAGAGTCCCTGCTTGGTCCCAGGTGCTGGAAAAACGCTTCTCAACAACCCTGGGACATAGGCATGATGATTTCTTTTTTTTTTTTTTTTTTT
>NW_020182146.1:0-394 GCF_003031525.2 Neophocaena asiaeorientalis asiaeorientalis | reverse complement strand
GCAGAGTCATTTCCCCTTGGGGATGTGGACTTGAGGTGGTAGAACAGTTCTATTTCCTTCCATTCAAGGAAAGCACAGAAACACACAAAGGAAATATCTTTACTGAGATTGAACAGATTCTTTTGAAGTTGCTATTTGGATCTCCTGTATTCCAGGGGTCTCTAGGGCTCCCATAATGTTGCACCAGGTTGCAAACACTTTAACATCCTGATAAACCCATCTATTTGTATTCTTTATTCAAACATGTTACTGCTCTAGTAAGTATGCATATGACTGAGAAAACAGTAATTTCAAAAAGATTAAAATAAGACCCCCCCCACTAGAATATGTAAAGAACTCTTACAATCTACAATAAAAAAAAAATACCCAATTAAAAGTGGATAGGGCTTCCCTG
>NW_020182145.1:0-393 GCF_003031525.2 Neophocaena asiaeorientalis asiaeorientalis | reverse complement strand
GGTGTGTTTTGGGGTGTCTGTGAACTTAGTATTACTTTAGGTAGTCTGTACGTTGATGGGTGTATTTGTTTTCCTGTCTTCTTTGTTGTTTGGTGTGAGGCGTCCAGTGCTGGAAACTGTTAGCAGTTGGGTGGAGCCAGGTCTTGGTTTCAGATAGAGGCCTCTGTGAGAGCTCTCAGCAATTAATCTTCCCAGGGGCAGGGAATTCTCTACTCTTCCCACGTCCTGGGGTGAGAGCATCAGCATTCTCACCCCAGGGCCTCAGGCCTGACTTCCTCTTGAGGAACAAAGACCCCACAATTCACTCATCCCGGCAATAAAGGGGATTTTATAAAAACACTAACAAAACCCTAGACAAATGGTAAAAAGTAAAATCAAACAAACAAAAACAGA
>NW_020182144.1:0-393 GCF_003031525.2 Neophocaena asiaeorientalis asiaeorientalis | reverse complement strand
TTAGGTGACCCACCCAAAACGAAAGGTGATCAAAACAGCATTTTTGGTTACCTCAGGAGAAACCAATCTGTTGTGAAAGTAACGGGTGATGTTTAATGTATATACTTCGTTAATGAACTAAATCATCTTATTAGGTGCCAAAGCAAAACAAGAGCGCCAAGCTAAATGTTCTGCCTTCCATAGAGTAGGAGGGTTTCCTACCTCCTCATTCATTCACTCATTCATTCATTGATTCAATAAATATCTATTTAGGGCCTGCTCTGTGCCAGGTACCAAAGAAAACAGTGCTGAGCAAAACAGTGCAACACAGCAATGTCCCCATGGTCATGGAGCTTACAGTAGAAGACAGAAATGTTAAACTCAAATAAATATGTAATACTGCCAATTTTTTTT
>NW_020182143.1:0-393 GCF_003031525.2 Neophocaena asiaeorientalis asiaeorientalis | reverse complement strand
AAACAGAGCATGTTCACACTCACTCTCCTGAATGGAGCCCCCACTGAACATTCCCCGACCATGGGATATTCAAGCTTCGCCAACAGAATTCTCCAGGACAAAAGTAGTTGTTTCCTGCAAGCTCCCCAACATCTCCCCACCCCGCCCTCTGTCCAAACAACAGGCGCACAGCAACGGCTCCCATCACCTGGGAACATAGAGGAAGGTGCCAGTGGCATCCACATTCACCCCATGAGAACTCAGGTTCCTGGCAGGGCCCGCTATGCCAGTGTGCAGCCCCTGTAAGTTCCCCCAGCCAGCATCCTGACCTAAGCAGGGGAATTTCTTGGCCCGTGGCTGAAACACCGGAAGTGCAGCCAGGAGAGCGGATGCAGGCCAGGAGTGTAGGGGAAA
>NW_020182142.1:0-393 GCF_003031525.2 Neophocaena asiaeorientalis asiaeorientalis | reverse complement strand
AAAAAAATCAAGGATAGATAAAGACTCCCAGATAAACAAAAGCTGAGGGAGTTCATCACCACTAGACTTGCCTTAGGAAATGCTAAAGGGAGTCCTTTGAGGTGGAATGAAAGGATGCTGAACAGCAACACAAAAACATTTGAAAGTCTAAAGCTCGCTGGTAATCATATGGACAAATATAGAATACTGTAATGCTGCAGTGGAGGTGTGTAGATCAGTGAATTCTGGTATAGAAGTTAAAAAAATAAAGTATAAAAAAGAACTATACCTATAAAAAATGTTAACAGATGCACAATATAAAAATATGTAACTCATGACATCAATAATATAAAATGTGTATGGGAGGAGAGGTAAAAGTGTAGAGTTTCTGTGTGTGATTGAAGTAAGTTGTTA
>NW_020182141.1:0-393 GCF_003031525.2 Neophocaena asiaeorientalis asiaeorientalis | reverse complement strand
TTGCATTTCATGCCCGTCTCTGGTGTCCATGCTGATAGCCACGGCTTGCGCCGAGCTCTGGAGCTCATTTAGGCAGTGCTCTGAATTTCCTCTCCTCTCACACCCTGAAACAATTTTCTCTTGATTCTTAGGCAGTTCCAGACTTTTCCCCACACTCCCTCTCGTTTAGCTGTGGTGTACTAGCCCCCTTCAGGGTGTGTTCACGCTGCCAACCCCAGTCTTCTCCCTGTGATTTGACCTCCAAATCCTGAGCCTCAGGTCCCAGCCCCACCTGCCCTGGCAGTTGAGCATACAGGCCTCTCAGGCTGGTGAGTGCTTGTTGGCACAGATCCTCTGTGCGGGAATCTCTCCTCTTTGCCCTCTGTACCCCTGTTGCTGCACTCTCCTCTGTGG
>NW_020182140.1:0-390 GCF_003031525.2 Neophocaena asiaeorientalis asiaeorientalis | reverse complement strand
TGCTTTGTTCTTTTCCTCAGGATTTCTTTTGCAGTTGTGTATCTTCTGTGTTTCCAGGTAAATTTTAGGATTATTCGTTCTAGTTCTATGAAATGTTATGGGTATTTTAGTAGGGATCACATTACATCTGTAGATTGCTCTGGGTAGTATGGCCGTTTTAACAATATTAACTCTTCTAATCCAAGAGCACAGGATATGTTTCCATTTCTTTGAATCATCTTCTATTTCCTTTATCAATGTTCTATAGTTCTCAGCATATAAGTCTTTCACCTCTTTGGTTAAGTTTATTTGTATGTATTTTTTTTTCAGTTTTGATTTTTTAACTTTTTTATTGGAGTATAGTTGATTTACAGTGTGTTTCTGGTGTACAGCAAAGTGATTCAGTTATAC
>NW_020182139.1:0-393 GCF_003031525.2 Neophocaena asiaeorientalis asiaeorientalis | reverse complement strand
GTTGGTCACGTCACTGAGGAGGGTTTCCCTCACCCAACTGCTGGTCTCCATGGCAACTGCCAGCCTCAGCCTGCAAACAGTTACCCTGATTGCATTACACATCCCTGCAGAATTCCCATGGAGAGAATCCTTGTTGATCTCTTGGTCACCATGGTTTCAGTTCCCGCCACAATCTTAGATTTCTCTAAGTTTGTGTGTGCATGCATGTACATATATTAATGTGGGTACTGAAGCTTAGAGCATGCTGCCCTTTGCTCTTGGTGGAAGCCAAAACTTGCTAGAGGAGCGACTAGGGTAATAATCTTCGTGACGAAAATGACATAGTAATCCTCACCTCAGTGAAAGGTCCGCAGTTGCTTAGGATCAGCTGAAAAATTCCTTCACATTGATGGG
>NW_020182138.1:0-393 GCF_003031525.2 Neophocaena asiaeorientalis asiaeorientalis | reverse complement strand
CTTAAGCCAGTCGGTAGATTAAAAGACAAAATAGTGTAAAATCAAGTATAACTACAATTAACAGTTAAGGGGTAAGTATGAAGATGTAAAATGACATCCAAAACACAAGATGTGGGGGCAGGGAGTAAAAATATAGATCTTTTCGCAGGTGTTGAAACAAACGACTACTAGTTTAAAACTGGGTCACAAGGATGCTTCAAGGAAAGAAATACCTGTCAGTGTATTTTCGACCTTTTAACTCAGGGAAGATAGATGACAAACAAAACGAGTAGTTAAATCCTACCGTATATGGAGGTGTGACAAATGCTACAGGAAAAGTAAAGCAGGGAGGAGGGGTAGGGAGGGCAGGGGATTGCAAGTTATTAAAACAGAGGTCTGGAAATTCCTGCGTTT
>NW_020182137.1:0-393 GCF_003031525.2 Neophocaena asiaeorientalis asiaeorientalis | reverse complement strand
ACCTAGTATCTTCATCTCCCCCCGAGACGCCCACCCAGTGAGGACACGGTGCCAGAGGGTGTCTCAGGAACCATTGGTCCTGACATCTCAGGACTTTTTTAATTACAAGGGTTTAGACACGCTTACTCAAGTAAAATAAATTAATATTATTTTTAAATGACAGAAATAAATTATTGCTTCCAGGAGACAAGTTGAGAGTGGGGTTGGAGGTATCAGGTCCAAGGGCTCACATTCTCATAGTGTGGCCTGGTCCCTCTCCAACCGTCAGTCCTGCTGAGGGCCTTGGGGGCCCCGTTCACAGGCGCAGTCTCCCTCACTGCATCTGCAGGATGACACACACTCGACGTGCCTTCTACTGGGAAGGGTTTCTCCCTCCCTAAGGCTCCATGTGAA
>NW_020182136.1:0-392 GCF_003031525.2 Neophocaena asiaeorientalis asiaeorientalis | reverse complement strand
TTCCATATCTTGGCTATTATAAATAATGCTGTAATGAACATAGGGGTGCATGTGTCTTTTCTAATTAGTATTTTAATTTTTTCAGATTAATACCTAGTAGTGGAATTACTGGATCGTATGTTAATTCCATTTTTAATTTTTTGAAATCTCCATTCTGTTTTCTACAGTGGCTGTACCAATTTACATTCCCAACAATAGTACATAAGGGTTCCTTTTTTCTCCACATTCTCTCCAACACTTGTTATTTGTTATCTTTTTGACAAAAGCCATTTTGACAGGTATGAGGTGGTACATTATGGTTTTTTCTTTTTTTTTTCTTAATTGAAGTATAGGTGATGTACAATGTTATACAAGTTACAGGTGTACAACAGAGTGATTCACAATTTTTAAAG
>NW_020182135.1:0-393 GCF_003031525.2 Neophocaena asiaeorientalis asiaeorientalis | reverse complement strand
AGTGGAAAATACAGATTAATGGATTTTAGACCTTGGGCGAGAAATAATTTCTTTAAAAAGACACTGACCATAGAATAAAAGATTAATACATTTGTAATAAAATCAAGAAACTTCATTTATCAATAGACATCTTAAAGATGCGAAAAGGTACAAACCAGGAGAGGATACTCACATATACACACTGACAAAGAATTAATATCAAGGATATATAAAGAACTCCTACAAACCAATATAAATAAAAATAACAATAGAAAAATGGTAAAAGACATGAACAAACATTTCACAGAAGAAACATATAACCAATAGATGCACAAAGAGATGTTCTTTTGCTGTAATTAGAGAAATATAGATCAAAATCAAGATCAGGTAGATTTTTTTGTTTGACAAAAATTT
>NW_020182134.1:0-393 GCF_003031525.2 Neophocaena asiaeorientalis asiaeorientalis | reverse complement strand
CTGTGTTTCTGCTGAGAGCTCTTCTGACTTGCATACAGCCACCTTGTTGTTCTGTCCTCACAATATAAAGAAAGAGAACAAGCTCTGTCATGTCTCTTCTCAGAAGGACCATAATCATATCAGATCAGCGTCCCACCCTTAGGACGTCACTTAACATTATTAGTTTCTGAAAATCTCCTTTAAAAATGTAGTGACACTGGAGGCTAGGGCTTTGAATTATAAATTTTGGAAAGAACACAAATATGCAGTTTAAATCAGGACTAGAGAATTTGCATCCCAAAGATAATTGAGTGATAATTGACCTGCCTTCCACAGTTTCTATATACAGATGCCAGCCTTTCTCTATTTTTTCTACATCATCTTCCAGTTAAACTATTTAGCAAAACATTTTTT
>NW_020182133.1:0-392 GCF_003031525.2 Neophocaena asiaeorientalis asiaeorientalis | reverse complement strand
CATAGTTCATATGAGTCTGGAATCTGGGCACAGCTTAGCTTGGTCCTCTTTTAGGGTCTCTCATGAGGCTGCATTCAAGGTCTCAGCTAGGCTTGGGGACTCATCTGATGGCTCAACTGGGGAAGGATCCGCTTCCAAGTTCACTTATATGGTTGTTTACAGGATTCAGTTCATTTGGGCTGTTGGACTGAGAGCCTCAGTTTCGTACCCACTGTTGGTGAAAGGCCACCCTCAGTTCCCTGCTGTACGGGCCTCCCCAACACGGCAAGTTGGTTCACTAAATCCAACAAGGGAGACAGCCTGTTAGCAAGACAGAAGCTACAATCTCTTGTAATCTAATCATGAAGGTGGCATCTCCTCAGTGTTAAAGGTATGCTATTGATTAGAAGCAA
>NW_020182132.1:0-392 GCF_003031525.2 Neophocaena asiaeorientalis asiaeorientalis | reverse complement strand
AATGAGTTTCTCCTGGTCGGGGAGAGAGGGACACATTCATCGAAGTCCGCCCCAACCCCTAGCCCTCAGGCGGGAATTCGGCGCAAGCACGATACTGTCGAACACTGAATCGATAGTTCTTCCTGGAAAGCCAGGGCACACACGCCCTCTACAGCCCGCCTCAGATGCCCTTCCCCAGTTGTGAAACGAGGCACCAGCAAAACCACTCCGGATGTCAGTCTCCCCAAGGTCGGAGATCAGGGAATTGGAGGGCGGGCAGGGACTACTCAGGGTCTTGCTTTCAACTTTGAGCATGTAGCCCGCCAAGCCAAGAAGAGACTGCAAAGACGCCAGCGCCTTCCGGCCCTCCCTCCCCACTCCAACCCCGGCGTTCGCCTAGCCCTCCGATTGGC
>NW_020182131.1:0-392 GCF_003031525.2 Neophocaena asiaeorientalis asiaeorientalis | reverse complement strand
GAGGAAGGCAGTAGGTAGCCCCACTATGGTCTGTCCTGGTCTGTGAATAGTGTCCCATTCTGAGTACCATACTCTAAACAGGACCTGCCAACCGAAGCTGTTCCATGGGAAAAAGTGACTAGAACAGTTCAGGACTATTTTCCACAGGAAGCAAGAAAGGGATCTGTAGATTTGGAAAAGAGAAAAAAGACTTAACTAGGGCCACAGTAGCTTCAAGTATCTGAAGGGGTGCCAGGTGGGAATAAATTCAGCCAACATTTCTTCAGAGGGCAGTACAAGGACCAAAGGGCAGAAGTTACACAGGGCACATTTCAACTCAGTATGAGAAAGGATTTTTCCAACAATTAAAGCTGTCGATACAAGAGCCCAATAGCCTCAAAGGGCCTCAAAGA
>NW_020182130.1:0-392 GCF_003031525.2 Neophocaena asiaeorientalis asiaeorientalis | reverse complement strand
GGGGAAAATACAGTGCAGAAAGAGAATACCTTAAAACAGATGACTTGATCTCTTGACTCGTGGTTGTTCATGGGCCAGGTCCCCCCTCGCAGGTCCTCTACTCACCTCTTATTCCTCAGCCCCTGACCTCTCACCACGTTTCCGGAACCAGCTTTATCACTTGGATGAAGGTCTTTTTAATCCAGTCCTCCCTCTTTCAAATCCAGGACCCCCACCCCACTGCATTTGGCCTCAGGCAGAGGAATGAAGCCAATAACACCTCGTGAATATTAGCCAGAGTTTTCACTCTAACCTTAGTGAAAACAAAAATTTTTATGTTACACAGCAGGCGAGTTCCCTGTTGTCCCAAAAATCTTCATTCAGGAATAGGATTTGGGATTTACTCTTCACAG
>NW_020182129.1:0-392 GCF_003031525.2 Neophocaena asiaeorientalis asiaeorientalis | reverse complement strand
GGCACCACAATCACCCACTTTGCCGTGGAGTCTGAGCCCAGGATCCTTTCATGTCCCACCCACTGCTGCTGTCAGCTGCGCTGGAAATTAACAATGGTGATCCTGCAATGAACCTGACACCATTGAGCTCACAGCCACTCTGAGGAGTGCGGCTCGCGACAACATGCCCAGGAGGAAACTCAGGCTCAGAAAGGGCATTGCCCTCACGGTCACAAGAGCAGTGGGGACAGATTTCAATAGAGATGTTTTCCTTCAAACTGAGACCTCTAACTCAAATCAAGGTCCCCTAAGCTTTCAGGCAGGATGACAAGACGGGGAGGAGAGCCCTGTCCAAGGATTAAGGGCCACCAAGCAGGCAGGAATGACTCAGGGGTTTGTTCCCAGGAAGGTGG
>NW_020182128.1:0-391 GCF_003031525.2 Neophocaena asiaeorientalis asiaeorientalis | reverse complement strand
GAACCTGCTGTATAAAAAGTAAATAAAATAAAATTCAAAAACAGAATAAAACTGCTTTAAATATAAAGTCTATTAAAAATTAAAGAAAAAAAGACTTGCAGCAGAATAAGGAAGTGATTATCTTTAACATCTGAAAAACATAAAGCAATAAATGACATAATAAATCATAACCTTTTGCTTTCCAAAATGTTAATAATATTTTGAAGTGGTATGATTGTGAGTGGGTTAAATTCATTAAGTTTTTCAGTCTTCTGCATTTTTAATGGTTTTCTGTATTTTCCAATTTAAAACATGAGACTGTATAAACAATGTTATAGAAAAGAATTGTGTTCGAATGTAACCCACTTTCAGCCTCCTGGATGCCCCTAAATCATATGCTAAGTTGGGTTGG
>NW_020182127.1:0-392 GCF_003031525.2 Neophocaena asiaeorientalis asiaeorientalis | reverse complement strand
TGGAGCTTTCACAAAATTGAGTACATACTAAGCTACATAGAACACTCTGAATCACAGGAAACAAAGTTAGTACAGGCTACAGTCTGGGACATAAAATTCAGAAGTTAATGAGATACTCTGAAATGCTAACAAGAAAAACAATAAGCACCCCTACCTTTGTAAGAAGCCACAGCTTCTTTCCTGAACTTTCTCCTTGAGTTCTAGGCCTGGGTATGTCACTGTCTACTGATGTCTCCACCTGCAAGCCCACAGCATCTCCTCCTCATCACACCTGAATCTTTCCCCACCTTCCTTTGCTGATGTGCCCCTCTCCAGTCCCTGCCTTAACAGCGCCTCACCCACTGATGCATCCGGGCACCTGACAGAGTGCCTGCCAGTGTTGGCCTCAACTC
>NW_020182126.1:0-391 GCF_003031525.2 Neophocaena asiaeorientalis asiaeorientalis | reverse complement strand
TCCCTGGCTAGAGGTTATCTATCAATTTTATTGAACTTTTCAAAGAGCCAACTTTTGGTTTCCTTGATTTATTGTTTTCTGTTTTCAGTTTCATTAATTTCTCCTTTAATTTTTATTACTTCTTTTCTTCTTCTTGATTTAGACTTAAATTTCTGTTCTTTTCCTAGCTTCCTAAGATGATCACTAAGCTTATTGATTAGTTCTTTCTTGTTTTCTAATATATGTATTTAATGGTAAAATTTTTCCTCTTAGCACCACTTTTACTACATCCCATAATTTTGATGTTCTATCTTCATTTTAATTTAGTTCACATTTTTAAAATTTCTTTTGAGATTACTACTTTGTAGTGTCCAGTTTTATTTAGACATGCTTTATTTAAATCATATATATA
>NW_020182125.1:0-391 GCF_003031525.2 Neophocaena asiaeorientalis asiaeorientalis | reverse complement strand
CTGCCTATGAAAGAAGAGCTCGTAACCATTGTATATTTTCTAAATAATTCGTTTTATTTTAGTCTTTTAAATAAGGTGCTCAACTCGCCAGCCTCATTTGTGAGCTCTTTTGTGCCTTATGCTTTGTCGTATCCCCAGTGCCATGGGCAGTGCCTGGTACCCACAAGGTGCTCATTCACTCATTCAAGAATTATTTGCTGCTAAGTGCTAGGATGCAGGGATCCAGGGCACCTTGCCCAGCCTGTGGGGTGGACGTGGGGTCAGCAAACACTTCCTTGGGATCATAATGCCGGACCTGAGTCCCTGAATCTCGGAGGCTCAGCAGGATGTTGAAGGCTTCCCTTCCATTAGCAGCCAGAGTCTGAAGCTGTTCCTATGCCAGAGCTCACGG
>NW_020182124.1:0-391 GCF_003031525.2 Neophocaena asiaeorientalis asiaeorientalis | reverse complement strand
TTTCTGACCGTAGTTAATAAATTTACTACTTGCTCACTCTTTATTATGTATATTGTGGACCAATGAGCTGGATGTTTAAGGGCACTTCATAGGTTGGGAATTGCTCCATTAATTGGTTGTAAATATAAATGGAGAATATTTTATTCATAAATATCTAATTTTGATTTACGGATGATTGGCTTTTAGATGTTTTATGCTTTTTCATGGATACATAGTTTTATAGGAGGTACCGAGAAAAATATTTTGTTTTTTAAAAGGTTGTTTTATCAAATTCCTCATTTTCTCTATGCTATATTTGTTTCCCAATTCTATCTGCAACTCATTTAGATTATTCATTAATATGCTAGTTTTCTTTTTTCCTTTTATTTTGGCCATGCTGCACAGCTTGTGG
>NW_020182123.1:0-390 GCF_003031525.2 Neophocaena asiaeorientalis asiaeorientalis | reverse complement strand
AGTGATTCTGTTATACATATACATGTATCTATTCTTTTTCACGTTCTTTTCCCATTTAGGTTAATACAGAATATTGAGCAGAGTTCCCAGTGCTATACATTAGCTCCTTGTTGGTTATCTATTTAAAATACAGCAGTGTGTGTATGTCAATCACAAAGACCCAATCTATCCCTCCCCACCTTCCCCTGCTAGTAACCATGAGTTAGTTCTCTATGTCTGTGAGTCTCCTTCTGTTTTGTATCTAAGTTCACTTTTTATCATTTTTTTAAGATTCCACCTATAAGTTATATTATATGATATTTGTCTTCTTCTGACTTACTTCACTTAGTACAAAAATATACAGGTGCACCCATGTTGCTGCAAATGACATTATTTCATTATTTTTAATGG
>NW_020182122.1:0-391 GCF_003031525.2 Neophocaena asiaeorientalis asiaeorientalis | reverse complement strand
GTAAATGAGATTGTTTCTTAATTTCTCATTCTGAACTTTCATTCGTAGTGTATAGGAATACAAGAAATTTTTGTGTATTAATTTTGTATCTTGATACTTTACTAAATTCATTCATTAGCTCTAGTAGCTCTCTGGTGCCATCCTTAGGATTTTCTATGTATATTGTCATGTTATCTGCAAAGAGTGACAGTTTTACTTCTTTTCCATATGACACAGAATCAGAGAGATATATAGAGAACAGACTCGTGGTTGCCAATGGGGAGTGGGGAGGGGGAGGGACAGAATGGGAGTTTGTGTTTAGCAGATGAAAAGTGTTATATATAGGATGGATAATCAACAAGGTCCTAGACTATAGTATGGGAAACTATAATTTAATGTCCTGTGATAAAAT
>NW_020182121.1:0-391 GCF_003031525.2 Neophocaena asiaeorientalis asiaeorientalis | reverse complement strand
GTGTACAACAGAGACTAACACAGTATTGTGAAGCAATAATACTCCAATAATGATCTATTAAAAAAAAAATGACTCCTGGAGAAACAGAGATGATTCAGGGAACAGAAGAAAACCTACAATTATAGGTATCTTTTTCAGAGGCATGTGAAAGACTATTGCATACTTTTTTTTTAATTGCATACTTTAAAAATAAACTTCCTTCCAAAAATGAATTACAGAAAATTATCAGAGAATAAGAAAAAAAATCCTGTAAATTAACATATGATTTAAAATATATAATTAAAAAATAGAATTGGCAGGACTAAAGGCAAATAATAATTCAGCTGATTAGAAGAAGAAAAAAACTCCTTGAATGTAGAAAAAGTGAAAAAAGGGATTTTAAAAATATGTG
>NW_020182120.1:0-391 GCF_003031525.2 Neophocaena asiaeorientalis asiaeorientalis | reverse complement strand
TAAGAAGCTTAATTGACTATATTGACCTTGCACTTCACGAAAAAGTTCCATCAGAGGAGAGATGGGTGTGCACATTACCAAGTACAATATTTTTCTCAGCCTCTCTAATTTTATACACATTTTTGGCATTTATTCAAAAATTGAAACACTGAAAAAGAAAACAGCATCAAAACTGACTTATTAAGACATAAAGCCATTAATAGCTCTAGAGCCATAGAAGAAAAAGATTTTGGAAGTAACAGACAAGAAAATTAAGATAACTCTGAACTATGTTAAAGTGCCAAGTGGGAATGATAGGAGAAAAAAGAGATGAGGAATTTTAAGACAAATGGAAATTGTAGGTAAAGAATAAAATGAAAACACAATTTTTTAAAAGTACTATTTCAGAGGT
>NW_020182119.1:0-391 GCF_003031525.2 Neophocaena asiaeorientalis asiaeorientalis | reverse complement strand
ACAGTGAGAGGCCCGCGTACCGGAAAAAAAAAAAAAAAGATGACAAAGATGGAAAAGAGTCAGGCTTTTAATAGGTAAGACTGAAGAAATGAATCAACTTTGCAGTGAAATTTTAAAGCTGAATCTAAACACACACACACACAGGAGCAAATAAACTGCTAGCCGCCAAGTCTAGTTTGTGAACCTAATGATAGCTAATCTGGGAGAGGTGGGCACAAGCATTTCTTGATTTGCCGGACAGACTTTGCACCAAGTGGGTCTGTCAATCAAGAGTGCCAGTGGTGATCTTCACAGTGTACATTGTGCTGAATTTCCTACTTGATAAATTCTCATTTGATACAACAACGTAATGCAGATCTCTTTTGATCTTCTTTGTGGGAAGCTAGTTTTT
>NW_020182118.1:0-391 GCF_003031525.2 Neophocaena asiaeorientalis asiaeorientalis | reverse complement strand
TGAGTTGTATGAGTTCCTTGTATATTTTGGATATTAACCCCCTACCAGATATGTGATTTGCAAATGTTTTCTCATATTCCATAATTTGCCTTTTCATTTTGTCGATGATTTCCTTTGCTGTGCAGAGGCTTTTTAGTTTGATGTACTTCCACTTGTTTATTTTTGCCTTTGTTCCCTTTGCTTTTGGCGTTAAATCCAAAAACTCATTACTAAGAGTGATGTCAAGGAGCTTACCCCTATGTTTATGACCATTATTTTGAATTCTCACTAAGATCTGTTTCTGGAGATTTATCTTATTCTTTTGTTTGGAATATATTCCTCTATTTCTTCAGTCTCCTTGACTCTCTGTTTTGGTTTCTGTGCATTAGATAAAAGAGCCACCACTCCCAGT
>NW_020182117.1:0-391 GCF_003031525.2 Neophocaena asiaeorientalis asiaeorientalis | reverse complement strand
TCTGTGGAAGTGTAAAGTGCCATTTTAAATTAAAAAAAAGATTTACTTGTGTGGATACTTCAGATACAGAACAAAATATAAATATGAAACAGTACCCATATGAGGAATAAACAGATAATAAAACACATGTTTAAAAAACTTGGACATAGGCATCTTCATGGAGATGTGAACAATGAATGCCTAGTTAAATGTTGAAGCTTAGACAAAATAAGGAAGTTTAAAAATAAAACATATTAATTGAAAAGAATATAGTCAGACTCCATCCAACCCACCCTTGTAGTGTAATATCTCTTGCATAAAATGACTATCTACCTTATGATTTTTTTCATTAGAGAACCCGTCAATCCCTCCCTGACTACTTTCCCCTTTGGGATTTGGCTGTTTTGGTTTT
>NW_020182116.1:0-390 GCF_003031525.2 Neophocaena asiaeorientalis asiaeorientalis | reverse complement strand
TTTTCTTATTTTCTCTTTCTGATAGTTTGTTGTTAGTGTACAGTTTTTTGTTTTGTGTAGTGTTTCTTGTATATTGATTTTGTATCTTCCAACTTTAGTGAATTTCTGTATTCTAAAGGTTTTCTGGTGGAGTCTTTAGGATTTTCTATAATATAAAATTCTGTCATCTGTAAACAGACAGTTTTACTTCTTCCTTGCCAATCTGGATACAGTTTGTTTCTTTTTCTTGCCTGATTCTCTGGCTCAGATTTCCAGTACTAATGTTAAATAGAAATGGTGAGAGTGGACATACTTGTTTTGTTCTTGATCTTAGAGGAAAAGCTTTCAGGTTTTCATGGTTGAGGATGACATTAGCTGTGGGTTTGTCATATATGGCTTTTATTATGTTGA
>NW_020182115.1:0-390 GCF_003031525.2 Neophocaena asiaeorientalis asiaeorientalis | reverse complement strand
TGGGAGAGAAGGACCACGAGACGATGGAGGTAGAGATTAGAGTGATGCAGCTATAGACCAAGGAACACCAAGGGTTGACAGCAACTGTCAGAAGCCAGGAGAGAGACAAGAACAAATCCGCCCTCAGAGTTCCAGAAGACAACAACCCTGCCAACACCTTGATTATGGACGTCTAGCCTCCACAGCTGTGAGAGAAGAAACTTTTGCTGTTTTAAGCCATCCAGTTTGTGGTGACTTGGTACAGCAGTCCCAGGAAACTAATAAAATAGCATTTCTGAAAGCTATGTTCTTTGATCCACAAGGCACTCTGTGCCTGTGTCAAAAAGTTGTCTGGGGCTTCCCTGGTGGCGCAGGGAATACTTTTTTTCTGCTCCTCACCTGGCATTTCCA
>NW_020182114.1:0-390 GCF_003031525.2 Neophocaena asiaeorientalis asiaeorientalis | reverse complement strand
GTTGACCCCTCTTGGCTCTCATGATGTCTCTCATCATCAGCATTAAAACATCATTGTCCTACACATGGCTAGATGATTCCTCAACACTGATGAAACTACCATGGAATTTCACTGCCCAACTTTGTTGATCACCGAGCATGTTTTATTCTTTATTATTTTACATTACCTCTACTGGGTTTTCTTCTCCCTGTAAACAGGCTTTAGTCTTCACTAGCTCTTTAAAAGCCCATTATGAAGCCTACTTATAATGACCGTCCTTTGCCACACCTGGCCTTGTCTCTCCACCATGCTTTCAATAGACTCTACTGCAGTGAGCCTGCATCACAATCACCTGGAGGGCTTACAGAACCACAGGCTGCAGGCCCCACCCCCACAGTTTTTGATTGGTAG
>NW_020182113.1:0-389 GCF_003031525.2 Neophocaena asiaeorientalis asiaeorientalis | reverse complement strand
TTGACCTATTTATCACCCACCACCACTCAACCCTGCCACAAGCCCCTGGCTATGCACTGATCTTTTCACCCTTTCTTGGTTGGCCTTTTCTGGAAGGTCATATGTAGCTGGTACCCTAAGCTATGCCACCTTTCCAGATTGCCTTCTTTCAGTGAGTGATATGCACTTAAGGTGCCCCTCCCGTCTCTCCATGGCTCCGTATCGCTCATTTCTTTTCAGTGCTGAAGAGCATTCTGTTGCATGGATGCAGTCCAGTCTGTGTGTCCATTCACCTGCTAAAGGATATCGTGGTTGCTTCCAAGTTCTGCAACTTATGGATCAAGCTGCCCTAACTGTCTGGGTGCAGGTTTCTGTGTAGATATAAGCATTTGACTCATTTGGGTCCATTG
>NW_020182112.1:0-390 GCF_003031525.2 Neophocaena asiaeorientalis asiaeorientalis | reverse complement strand
TACCCAAAGGAAATGAAATCAGTACCTTGAAGAGACATCTGTGCTCCCATATTCATTGCAGCATTATTCATGACAGCTAAGATAAGGAAACAAGTGTCTGTTAACAGATGAATGGATAAAGGAATTGTGGTGGATATATATACAATGAAATATTATTCAACCTTTAAAAAGAAGGAGATTCTGCCATTTGCAACAATGTGGATGAACATAGTGGACGTTAAGCTAAGTGAAATAAGCATGATCTTATGTGTGAAAATATTGCATGATCTTACTTATGTGTGAAATCTAGAAAAGTCAAACTCATAGAAGCAGAGAGTAGAATGGTGGTTAACAGGGGTTGAGAGGTGGGGGAAATAGGGAGATGTTGGTCAAAGGGTAGAAAGTTGCAGT
>NW_020182111.1:0-390 GCF_003031525.2 Neophocaena asiaeorientalis asiaeorientalis | reverse complement strand
CTTTGGTCCAGGTTTTTTTTGTGATTATGAATAAAGTATGGATAGTTTTTGAACATTTATATTTTTGATACATATGGAATTTATTTTAGTGTAAGGAATGAGATAGATCCAACTCTGTTTTGCCAAATCACAAGCCAATTATCCCAACACCATTTATTGCATAATCTAGCTTTTCACAGATGATTTAAAATATCATCTTTCAACATACTAAATTCTCCATAGACTATATTTTTCTTAACTTCCTATTGTATTCCATTAATCTAGCTGTCAGTTTTGAACCAATGCCACCATATTTTAATTCCTGTGCCCTTATAATGTGTTTCAATAATTCATAAAACTGGTTGGTACACAATTTCTTTTCAGAATTTCCCTAGTTATTTCTAAACGTTT
>NW_020182110.1:0-389 GCF_003031525.2 Neophocaena asiaeorientalis asiaeorientalis | reverse complement strand
TAGTCTTCAAGTTGTTCTCAGAGAGATATACTCTGTATGTAGTCATAGTTTTGATGTGTTTGTGTGTTGGGGGGTGATCTCAGTGTCCTCCTACTCCACCATTTTGACCCTTTACCATTATTCTTGAAAGTTAATTCTGTCAGCCTTAGGTGATATTCTTTTTCTGCAGCAAATGGATGATTTGACTCCACTAACTTACTGCTTGCATTGTTAATGTTAAAAATTTGGCATTAGGCTATTGTTCCTTTCTAGATGACCTATCTTTATCCTTTATGTATTTAAGATTTCTTGGTGTTCTATAGATATATTGGGATCTTTGTGGATTTATTTGTTGTATCTTTGGAGATATAGTCCAATAATTTGGAAAATTCTCAGCCATTAATTTTTTT
>NW_020182109.1:0-389 GCF_003031525.2 Neophocaena asiaeorientalis asiaeorientalis | reverse complement strand
TTGTAAAGAAATTATACCCCAATAAAGATGTTAAAAAAAAACAAATACAGTAAATTTTCGGGGTACAATATCAACATACAAAATCCTTTGCATCTGAATATACCAACAAGGAGCCATCCAAAAAAGAAATTTTAAAAAATTGCCTTTACAGTAGCATCAAAAATAATACTTAGGAATAAACTTAACAAAGAAGGTGAAAATTTTCATACTGAAAACTACAAAATATTAATGAAAGAAATTAAAGAAGACACAATTAAATGGAAATACAACCCATGTTCATGGATTGGAAGTCTTAATATTGTTAATATGTGTGGATTAATCAAAAAGCTCTATATATTTAATGCAATCTGTATCATAATCCCCATAGCGTTTTTTTTTTTTTTTTTTTT
>NW_020182108.1:0-389 GCF_003031525.2 Neophocaena asiaeorientalis asiaeorientalis | reverse complement strand
GTGTGTGAGCACAGGTCACTCTCCACACCTCCCTTCCAGGGTGGCTGTGCAGCCCGCAACTGCCAGGGTCCCGGGATCCCAGGACAATTTCCCCAGGAGAACGCACGGCGTGCCTCAGGTTGGTACAATGTCATGCTGGCCTCTGCCACTGCAGGCTTGCCATGCACTCCGTACACCTCCCTCCCCCCGGCCTGAGTGAGCTGGAGATCCCGAATCAGCAGCTCATTTAACCCCGTCCTGTCTGAGATAAGAACAGACACACTCCAGAGACCTACACACAGAGGCAGGGCCAAATCAAAAGCTGAACACCGGGAGCTGTGTGAGCAAACAGAAAGGGAAATCTCTCCCAGGAGCCACAGGAGCAGCAGATTAAATCTCCACAATCAACT
>NW_020182107.1:0-390 GCF_003031525.2 Neophocaena asiaeorientalis asiaeorientalis | reverse complement strand
TTTTCCACTATAACAAAATTTTGTACTTAGGTAAAGATGAGATTGACATTTTGGAGAACTGTTTTCTCAGTACAGAAAACTTTTGCTTATTTTACATTTTGTGTTCTTAAAGTGATTTTCTAATATTTTCTTTTTATATACTGATATTTTATTTGTAAAGAATATGTAAAGTTTCCCTGTAGGCATGACGAACATGACTAGAATGCTACATAGCAGTGCTTTAGATGTAATCTAAAAATTGTCCTTATGTGCAGTAGCAGAAACCAATGATTCATGAAATTCATGAAATTGCATAGTCCTTCTTATAGAACTAATAGTTTATGTGAGACATTTTTCTTCAAACATTGAAATCAAAATATAAACTCTACTCAGTATGTCAGCATTTACATT
>NW_020182106.1:0-387 GCF_003031525.2 Neophocaena asiaeorientalis asiaeorientalis | reverse complement strand
CAAAAGCTTTGAAGTTTCATTAGGTCCCATTTTTTTTTTTTGCGGTACACGGGCCTTTCACTGTTGTGACCTCTCCCATTGCGGAGCACTGGCTCCGGACACGCAGGACCAGCGGCCATGGCTCAAGGTCCCAGCCGCTCCGCGGAATGTGGGATCTTCCCAGACCAGGCCACAGCCCCATGTCCCCTGCATCGGCAGACGGACTCTCAAACAGTGTGCCACCAGGGAAGCCCCAGTTCCCATTTTTTAATTTTTGTTTTTATTTGCATTTCTCTAGGAGGTGGGACAAAAAGAATCTTTCTGGGATATATGTCATAGAGTGTTCTACCTATGTTTTCCTCTAAGTGTTTGATAGTTTCTGGACTTACATTTAGGTCTTTAATCCAT
>NW_020182105.1:0-380 GCF_003031525.2 Neophocaena asiaeorientalis asiaeorientalis | reverse complement strand
GGACTCTCAACCACTGCGCCACCAGGGAAGCCCCATCAAGGATATTCTTAAGTGGAAACACTTTGTTGCTTTATTTACTACCAGTGCATGGCAGTAAAGTGTATAATGATGCCCAGTACAGTTTGCTGCCACTGCCTTGATTCAGACTGAAGGACCAGCAGTTTTACCCATCACTGTATACCATCAGTGCCAGTTCAACACAATGAAAAGATCATATGACATCTCAGGAGTTTTACAAAAATAGTTTTGATCTCACACACTTCCCAATAGGAGCATAAGGCCCCCAAGGCATCCGCAGACCACACTTGGTGGAGAACCTCTGATTTAGTGGAACCTAAGAATGAAGAAATTCTCAAAAAAAAAAAAAAAAAAAAAATTCT
>NW_020182104.1:0-389 GCF_003031525.2 Neophocaena asiaeorientalis asiaeorientalis | reverse complement strand
TTCTACTATGTATGGGCATTTAAGTAGTGTTCAGTTTGGGGAGTTACAAATAATGCTGCTATGAGCATTCTTGTACAAGGCCTTTGAGGAAATATGGTCTCTTTCCCCTTAGGTACATACCTGGGAGTGAAACTGCCAGGTCCTGAGGGTATACATATGTTTGACTCTTGTGCAATACTACGACCACCAACCCCACCCCCCGCCAAGGTTCTCGATCTTTATTGTTTCCTTTCTTTCATATACTTTAAGCTTATTTTGTTCTTGTTTTCTCCAACGTCTTGTTAGTACCTTAGTAACTGATTTTACCTTTCGTTTTTCTAATATAACTACTGAAAGTTATACATTTCCCTCTCAGCACTGCTTTAGTTGTATCCCACAAGTTTTAATGT
>NW_020182103.1:0-389 GCF_003031525.2 Neophocaena asiaeorientalis asiaeorientalis | reverse complement strand
TTGCTGCGTGCGGACTTTCTCTAGTTGCGTGGGGCGGGGGCTGCTCTCCGTTGCGGTGCGCGGGCTTCTCACTGCGGTGGCGTCTCTTGTTGCCGAGCACGGGCTCCAGGTGCCCGGGCTTCAGTGCTTGTGGCACTCGGGCTCAGTAGTTGTGGGACCCGGGCTTAGTTGCTCCGCGGCATGGGGGATCTTCCGGGACCAGGACTCGAACCCGTGTCCGCTGCAGTGAGAGGCGGATTCTTAACCCCTGGACCACCAGGGAAGCCCTAAGCTTACTTCTAAAATTAAAATTTAGAGCAATTACTTGCGGTCTTGATCCACATTAGAAACTGGAAACAACCGCTGATCTCGAGCATTTCCTTTTCTTTTTCTTTTTTTTTTTTTTTCTT
>NW_020182102.1:0-389 GCF_003031525.2 Neophocaena asiaeorientalis asiaeorientalis | reverse complement strand
TTTTTTATACACAGCTGTAATTCTTTCTTTATGTCAAATTTTGAGAAATGGAATTGCTGGATCAAAGGAGATGTACACATATAAGACTTTTGCTATGTACTGCTTTATTGTCCTATTAGAGGGTGCATCAACCTCTACTCCCACAAGCAACTTAGTGCTAACTTTTAAAAGTATACTATAACGTTTTCAATGTAGAAAATGGTGCTGGTGACTTTAGAGCTACTCTTTAGTAGATTTGCAAGGAAAATCTCAGTTGGATATAAAGAAGTTCCGCTTTTCCAACTACATTTCCAGTTCTAGCAAGAATGGGATGGGTAAGAGTGTTTACTCCTTATTTTAATTTTCTTGCTATGTGTAGCTCACAGTCCTTGCAGTTGGGAGGAATACAA
>NW_020182101.1:0-389 GCF_003031525.2 Neophocaena asiaeorientalis asiaeorientalis | reverse complement strand
TCACTTTTATCAGGTAGTGGTCACATTGGTAGTGATTGTAGAAAGTAATTTTTACAGGTTATGCTGTTTTTATTTTAACTTTAAAGCAGGAGAACCTTGACTACATTAGCATTGGAGTCTGGGTGCTCCTGCTTTAATCCCACAAACTAGAGTATGACTATGGGCACATGACCTCTTTGTTCCTCATTTTATTTACCTGTAAAATGGAGACAATATTTGAACCACCACTAGGGGTTTGAGGCAATTAAATTGAGTTCATGTATTTGAAGTGCTTAGAGCAATCTTGGCATAAGTTAAGTACTCTATAAATGCTTTTACTATTCATTTTATTATTCAGCATTTGTTCATAAGCAGATCATTTTATTTATCCCACATATTTATTGTGGGTA
>NW_020182100.1:0-388 GCF_003031525.2 Neophocaena asiaeorientalis asiaeorientalis | reverse complement strand
GCCACCAGGGAAGCTGCAGTATATTACTTTTGTATCCCATAACTTTACTGAATTTACTTATTGGTAGTAATAGTTTTTGGTGGCATTTTTAGGATTTTCTACGTATAGTATCATGTTACCCCATATAGCAAAACAGGGACAGTTTTCTTTCTTTCCAATTTGGATTCCTTTTATTTTATTTTATTTATTATTGTTTTTGTCTTATTTCTGTGGCTAGGACTTACAATACTATGTTGAAAAACAGTGGAGAAAGTGGGCATCTTTGTCTTGTCCCTAATCTTAGAGGAAATGATTTCAGCTTTTCACTGCTGAGTATGTGTTGGCTGTAGGTTTGTCACAGATGGGCATTATTATGTTGAGGTATGTTCCCTCTATACCCATTTTGTTG
>NW_020182099.1:0-389 GCF_003031525.2 Neophocaena asiaeorientalis asiaeorientalis | reverse complement strand
TATATTTACACATATATACAATTTTATTCACATTTTCAAGAGAGATTTTTATCTATTACATAATATACCTTTTATATATTACATAATATTCCCATTCTACTTATAGCTAGGTGGGTATTTCCTCCCAAATCTTGTAAGCATAAATTTTATTTTTTTAGTTCTCATTATTGAATTGTGGGAATTCAGTCGTAATTTTTTAACTTGTCTCAACGTGTTTGTATGTTATTTTAGATTATTAAAGAGCACCGTGCAATGCAGCTTTTGGGAAAATACAATAAAGATGAAAGTCCTCCCACAGTCATGATGTGCGTGGTCATTACCAGTCAGCTTTGCCTCTTTGCTGTGCAGCGAGCTGTCGCTTAATGGTGTTGTGATTACCCAACCACATT
>NW_020182098.1:0-389 GCF_003031525.2 Neophocaena asiaeorientalis asiaeorientalis | reverse complement strand
ATGGCATCCTGGCATTCAGCTCAAGAGAAAGCAATTGGAAATTGCTTAGAGATTTTTATATAAAGGAAGTGAAATTGTTACATAAAAATAAATACTCATTTTTACCTTTCTATTGAATCAATGACTTACTCTTTCCCCCAGTTTGCTTATTAAAAAAATGTAATGAAGTTTATTGTGTGTAATTGGTTAGATATACAGATTATAAGGGAGCACTGGGAAGGGGGGCAGAATGAGAAATTAAGCACGAACATAAAAGGATGCAACAGCAGCTTCCTGATTGAACTATTTCTTATAACTAACTGTTATGTAAGTATTACCCTAATACTAGTATGTGGTTTTGGGAAAATGAAGCCTTTAAATCCTCCTTAAAGGGTAAAAATGAATAAATG
>NW_020182097.1:0-388 GCF_003031525.2 Neophocaena asiaeorientalis asiaeorientalis | reverse complement strand
GTAGTAGTAGTAGTTGCATTGGTAGCAGTTGCAGTAGAATTGGCAAAAATATCTGTACTAGTAGCAGCAGATTTGCCTTGCAATGTGCAAGTAGTACTGTTAGCCTTAGCACTAATAGGATTAGTACTAGTAGATATGCATGCACTGGGTTAGTAGTATTGATAATAGTAGTAGCAATAGTGTCAGCAGCAGTAGTAGTAACACTAGTAATATTTGCTATGCACTGGACTACTATTAGTAACAGTAGTAATAGCAGTAGTAGTAGCAGGAGTAGTGGTAATAAGTAGTAGTATCAGCCATGCACTGGGTTAGTAGTAGTAGTAGCAGTAGTAGAAATAGCAATAGTGGTAGTAGATTTGCCATGCACTGGGCTAGTAGTATTGATATT
>NW_020182096.1:0-388 GCF_003031525.2 Neophocaena asiaeorientalis asiaeorientalis | reverse complement strand
GCACGTGGACTCTTAGTTGTGGCACGCAGGATCTAGCTCCTCAACCAGGGATCAAACCCAGGCCCCCTGTATTGGGAGCATAGACTCTTACCCACTGGACCACCAGGGAAGTCCCCAATAAGCCTTTTCATAGCTTAACCATGGACAAGATGTCACTAAAGAGGGTGAAAAAAGAGCAGCTCCCATGATCCAGAGTCACTCCCAAAGACAGCCCAAAGAAATAAAGAGTAGATGAACAAGAGGAAAGGGTTATTTCTACAGCCAAGAGCCAACCAAAAAAGTAACTGACATGGTAAATGGTGAAAGTTAAAAGCTTATAAACCTAACTTAATAGCAGAAAGGGAGAGGGGAGAATTGGCTTCTATGGGAAGAACAGATGGGTTTCTTC
>NW_020182095.1:0-379 GCF_003031525.2 Neophocaena asiaeorientalis asiaeorientalis | reverse complement strand
ATGAGGGTGGAGCCCCCATGATGGGATTAGTGTCCTTATAAAGAGACCCCAGAGAGCTCCCTTGCCCCTTCCTCCAGGTGAGGACACATCGAGAAAACCCCATCTGTGAACCAGGAAGAGGGTCCTCACCAGACACAGCATCTGCCAGCACCTTGATCTTGAACTTGGACTTCCAGCCTCCAGAACCATGAGAAAAAAATGTCTGTTGTTTATATGCTATGGGCTAGAAATTCCACTTCTAGAAATCTTTCTTGGAGAAGAAGCAAGAGATCTATGAAAAAGAAGAATTATGAGATTTTTCTTATAAAAGTTGAAAACAACCTTATTAAATTACTTATAAAAATTGTCGGGCTTCCCTGGTGGCGCAGTGGTTGAGAGT
>NW_020182094.1:0-387 GCF_003031525.2 Neophocaena asiaeorientalis asiaeorientalis | reverse complement strand
AGGCGGACTCCCAACCACTGTGCCACCAGGGAAGCCCTGTACTTTTTTTTAAATGAACTAGAAAGAAATACACCAAACTCAGAAAGTAGCTGTCGCTGTGGCAAAGAGAAGAACAGCAGGAAGGGTGGTGAAAAAAGGGAAATTTTGCTTTTTTTTATATTTTATTTTGAAGGAAAAAAATGACTGGCAATAAATACAATATGGGTAATTGGACATAATTTTTTGTATTTTTTTTTCCTCAAAATTAAAAAAAGGGGATCTTCCTTGACTAACTAAGGCAACCTAATCATCAAATTTTCAGCATGGGCACATAACAAAAAGATTAGATCACCTGTAGAAAACTAGAACAATAAACTTGTCATTTATGCATGCACACACACACACACA
>NW_020182093.1:0-386 GCF_003031525.2 Neophocaena asiaeorientalis asiaeorientalis | reverse complement strand
TGATCCCTGGTCAGGGAACTAAGATCCCACATGCCTCGTGGAAAAGCCAACAAAAACCAAAACAAACAAAAACCAAAACAAACAATAACAAATATGCAACTCTAGCCTTGTTTTGGTTGTCTATTAATAATTCAATGGGAAATGAGGGGCTGTGTAGTCTTCGTAATCAGCATTTTATGGTGTATTAGGGGAAAGACCCTTAGCACGGTATTTAAATTTTTGACATTAATTTTCTTTCTAAATTGTTTCACTCTTCTCTTTTCATTGAGGAAGTGTTCATATAGAATGAAAAATTTCATTATATACTTATATAGTTTTAAATAAAATCATTGTAGAATAATTTTTAAGATTAAAAATTAGGGTGAGATGGGCAGATTATCACATGA
>NW_020182092.1:0-388 GCF_003031525.2 Neophocaena asiaeorientalis asiaeorientalis | reverse complement strand
TCTCAGCATTTTATTTAGGGAGGCTCTTCTCAATGATAAATATCAGTTCTCATTCTCATCACCTTTTTCAGGGTGGCTCCTCAGGCAAAGGCACAACCCTCAGGGGCCGATCAGATGCTGACCTCGTCATCTTCCTCACCAATTTTAAAAGTTTTCAGGAACAACTTCAGCGCCGAGGAGAATTCATCAAGGAAATTAGGAGACAGCTGGAAGCCTGTCAAAGGGAGAAAACATTTGAAGTGAAGTTTGAGGTCCAGAAACAGCAATGGGAGAATCCCCGTGCTCTCAGCTTCATGCTTAGATCCCGTCAGCTCCACGAGTGGGTGGAGTTTGATGTCCTGCCCGCTTTTGATGCCCTGGGTGAGCACTCTCAGCCACAAGGTGTTTC
>NW_020182091.1:0-388 GCF_003031525.2 Neophocaena asiaeorientalis asiaeorientalis | reverse complement strand
TAACTAGTTGCTTTTCTCTTGCTGCTTTTAAGATTCTCTATTTAATTTTTGCCATTTTAATTACAGTATGTTTTGGTGTGGACCTCTTTGGGTTCCTCTTCTTTGGAACTGTCTGTGCTTCTTGGACCTGAATTTTTTTTCCTTTCCCAGGTTAGGGAAGTTTTCAGTTACTGTTTCTTAAAGTAAGTTCTCTACCACTTTCTCTCTCTCTTCTCCTTATGGGACCTCTACAGTGCAAATGTTAGTATGCTTTATGTTGTCCCAGAGAGCTCTTAAGTGTTCCTCATTCTTTTTTAATCCTTTTTTTGTGTGTGTGATATCCACTACTTTGTCTTCCACTGATCTGTTCCTCTGTACCGTCTAATCTACCATTGATTCCTTCCAGTGT
>NW_020182090.1:0-388 GCF_003031525.2 Neophocaena asiaeorientalis asiaeorientalis | reverse complement strand
TGGTGTTCCAGGAATCTCAGTAATCAACCTTCTGGTTCCAAGCAGCCTGGGGTCTACGTGCTTGTGGTCAGCATGTAGTCACCATCCTTTACCTCGGTGGAGACCTTAGTTTCCATACAAGAGTCCAGAGAGTGTATCAGGTTGTTGTGTATGTTCATTGAGTAAGAACAAACACACCGTTTTATTGCTATTGTTTAAAGTGTCATTACTTTTCTTGTTTGACTGTTCTTCCTGTGTTTCTGCATTCTTTCACTTAGCTGATTAGTAACAGTTTGAATCTGCCATTTCGAACTCAGGAAAGGTCTAGAACGCTGAAGCATTTTTCCTACAAACAAGAAACAGAGTAGATTTTTTTACCCAGGGTCTTGCTCAGTTTCACTACCAAATT
>NW_020182089.1:0-388 GCF_003031525.2 Neophocaena asiaeorientalis asiaeorientalis | reverse complement strand
GATGGAGGAGGTGGGGCCACAGGGGTGGGGGAAGAGCTGTATCGTCCTTCGGAGGTGAAGGGGACCTGGGCTCGTGTCCTCCTGTTCCCTGCACTCAGAGCAAAGCTCACGGGCCAACATGGGAGCAGAGAGCGGCTGCCCGGGAGGCCAGCACACCTCCGTGAGGGTTCACCGCCACCCACGGGGACACGCTGGCAAGGAGAGCAGAGAAGGGGGCGCTGGCCAGTGCTTGGAGCCCACCCACCCCTGGGCCCAAGAAACTGAAGCCAGAGAACAAGGTTCACACACCCCAAGGAGCAGGATTAGCCTGGAATTGGGTTCAGAAGATGCCCAGGACCAGGTCCCTGCCGGCTAAACTTCACCTGTTGTGGCAGGGGGGGGAGGGGGG
>NW_020182088.1:0-387 GCF_003031525.2 Neophocaena asiaeorientalis asiaeorientalis | reverse complement strand
TTACTTCTTGAAAATTTGACTTTCCCATCGGACATCAGAGCAGGCCATTATCAAGTACAAATTCACTCAGGAAAAACATTTCCTCCTCTATTAAACTAGAAGCTTCACAGCTGAGCTTTAAATCTTTTCTCTTCAGTGTTTCTTTTTTATCTAGTTTCTGTTAATGGAAGACAAAGAGGTTTCAGCTAAGAATGAACAAATCCATTATTTAGGCTTTCAATGCCTACAGAAAATCCCACCTTGTTTTGATAACTGCTGTTTCAGTTCCCCACATAAATCAGAATGCTGATTTACATGTCTTCTGAATTTTCATCTTCTTGTAATAAATAGTGTGAAGAACGATGTATTGTATCAGTTTCTGTTTTCAGAATTACCCTTAAAAATAAA
>NW_020182087.1:0-387 GCF_003031525.2 Neophocaena asiaeorientalis asiaeorientalis | reverse complement strand
TCTCCACTTGCAAAATCTCCAGAGATCTCAAAATCAATAGCTTAGGGAAAAAGTAAACATCAGTGTTATGTGACTGAGTGGCAGGATAATTTCTGAGGGTCAGAAAATTCTGATGAAAATTGAGGAAATTCATAAACTGAGTCACTTTGCTGTCTACCTGAAACTAACACAACATTATTAATCACCTATACTCCAAGAACAAAAAAATTTTTTAAAGATAAATAAAATAAAATTTTAATTTGCTCTTTAGCTTTCTTAACAAAAATAAGGTAAGATTCATTCTTTGTCATTTGTTAAAATATACAGTGCTAAAAAGCGGAATTGTTGCTGAGGTCTGATATGTACGATTTCCAGTTCAGTAATATTGAGCTCGGCCCAGGTTTTATA
>NW_020182086.1:0-387 GCF_003031525.2 Neophocaena asiaeorientalis asiaeorientalis | reverse complement strand
TTTTTTTTTTTTTTTTTACAGTTTTATGCTATGTGTTAGGCTGAAGGGTGGTCTGATGCTTGACCTACAGCACCTTTGTAATATTGCTTAAAAGTGAAATGAAGTAAACTCCCATGTGTTTACACTTGATTGAAAAACTATGTTAGCAATCAGATTCAGCTGTGGAATCATGTAATAAATTATTTCTACAAAGAAATCTAAAGGGGGCAGAAAATGCAAGTAGATACTTAAACATTTTAAAGGGAATCACCTGAAGCAACCCTTCTCGCCACAGTCCCTCCTGAAGTTTGGGTAAGTTCATGGCTGGATCCTCAGCTGCTGAAAGGCATAAGCTGATCCTTATGCTTTCTCACCTAGACTCCGGCATTGGGTTGCTGAGGGTCTCCC
>NW_020182085.1:0-384 GCF_003031525.2 Neophocaena asiaeorientalis asiaeorientalis | reverse complement strand
CTCCTATGTTGGGTGTATAAATATTTACAATTGCTATATCTCTTTTTTTATTAGTCCCTTGATCATTATGGAGTGTCTTTCTTTGTAGCTTGTAATAATCTTTATTTTAAATTTTGTTTCGTCTGATATGAGAATTGCTACTTCAGCTCTCTTTTTATTTTCCCTTTGCATGGAATACCTTTTTCCATCCTCTCACTTTCAATCTGTTTATGTCCCTAGGGCTGAAGTTGGTCTCTTTTATACTGAATATATATACATCCTGCCTTGTATCCATTTAGACAGTCTGTGTCTTTTGGTTGGGGCAATTAATCTATTTACATTTAAGGTAATTATCGATATGAATTGTTCCTATTACCATTTTCTTAATTGTTTTCGGTTTGTTTT
>NW_020182084.1:0-372 GCF_003031525.2 Neophocaena asiaeorientalis asiaeorientalis | reverse complement strand
GAGAAAGCCTGCGCGCAGCAATGAAGACCCAATGCTGCCAAAAATAAATAATAAATTAAAAAACAAAACAAAAACACCTGAAGGGCATGAGAAAATGAGCCATCTGGTTACCTGAATGTGGACGTGTGCTCCTCTAAAAAGGAGGGAGTGATGGGGAGAGGACCATCAGGGCTTCCAGCAGAAGAACGGCTTCTGACTCTGGCTGTTATGTTAGGAGTAGACTCAAGAGCGACAAAAGTAAGAAGCCAGGAGAAATAGGGAGGTGTATTCAATGCACCCACTTGCTGGGACTGCTGGAACAAATTACCACAGACTGGTGGCTTATAAGAACAGAAGTGTTGGGCTTCCCTGGTGGCGCAGTGGTTGAGAGTC
>NW_020182083.1:0-387 GCF_003031525.2 Neophocaena asiaeorientalis asiaeorientalis | reverse complement strand
CATGCCTTACCACGCCACCTCACGCTTACACACCCCATGGCATACACCCAACACAACGCACTGTCTGATGCCTTTACATCCGCTGTCCCCCCCCTCAGTCTCCCCCAGGCCCTCACCTTTCCCCCCATGCCGCAGAAACTGCCCTAATCAAGGTCACTGGGCCCTGTTAAGTCCAGCGGTCACTTCTCTGTCCTCCTGCCCCTCTCCACAGCATCTGCCCCAGCCAGTCCACCCTCGTCCTGGGAACTCCATCCTCACTGGGTCCTTGGACCCTGCACTCGCCTGGCTTCCCTCCCACCTCTCCGGGCCCTCTTCTCTCCCTGGTGGGCCCACACCTGGGTTCTCTGGCCTCTTCCCTCCCCCACCCATACCCCTCCTGGGCTCCTT
>NW_020182082.1:0-387 GCF_003031525.2 Neophocaena asiaeorientalis asiaeorientalis | reverse complement strand
TATATATATATATTTATATATACACATATATATGTCACTTTGCTGTACAGCAGTAATTAACACATCACTGTACTTTAACTATATTTCAATTTAAAAAATTATTTTAAATAGTACTAACATTCACATTATAGGGGTCCCATAAGGAGAAGAGGAAGACAAAGGGGTCAAAAATGTATCTGATGAAATTACGGCTGAAAACTTCCTAAACCTAAAGAAGCAAACAGATATTCAGGTACAAGAACCACAGAGTCCCAAAGAAGATGAACCCAAACAGACACACACCAAGACATGCCATATTTAAAATGGCAAAAGTTAAACATAAAGAGAGAATTCTAAATTAATTGGTCCAAGATGGCAGAGTAGAAGGACATGCTCTCACTCCCTCTT
>NW_020182081.1:0-387 GCF_003031525.2 Neophocaena asiaeorientalis asiaeorientalis | reverse complement strand
ACAACACCAAATGCTGGCGAGGATGTGGAGCAACAGGAACGTTTTTCCATTGCTGGTCGAATACAAAATGGAACTGCACTTTGGAAGACAGTTGGGCAATTTTCTTAGAAAACTAATAAACATGCTTTTATCATGCAATGCAGCAATCACACTCCTTGGTATTTACCCAAAGGAGTTGCAAACTTATATCCACACAGAAACCTGCACCTGGATATTTGTAGCAGGTTTGTTATTCATAATTGTCAAAAGTTGGAAGTAACCAAGATGTCCTTTAGTAGGTGAATGGATAAACAAATTATGGTACAGCCAGATGATGGAGGCTAAAAAACAATGAGCTGTCAAGTCATGAGAGGACAAGAAGGAACCTTAAGTGCATTTTTTTTTTTT
>NW_020182080.1:0-387 GCF_003031525.2 Neophocaena asiaeorientalis asiaeorientalis | reverse complement strand
TTTTTGTACCCCCTGGGATGGTAGCCATGTGGTCATCCCCTTTTTGGTAGAAACTCATCATTTTGAAAGTCCTGTACCTCATGTTATCCTTGCTCTGGAGACCTCTCTTCCCACCGAGCCCAAATGTATGGTTCTCATGGAAACTGACATATTTTTAGATGATTCCACCCCCTTTTCAAAGTTGACTGGTCCAGAGCTGAGCAGTCATTTCCCACGATTTTTAAATCCAAACTGGGCTAATCATAATCCCTCTCCAAAATTTGTGTGTGTGTGCTTGTTACCAAAGGGTATATAAGGTGGAAGCCATGAAACGCACACTTTGGAAACTGTCGGTGGCTATAATTCCTGTCATGTGGAGATAACTGCTCTGCGTGAGTGAAGAAAACA
>NW_020182079.1:0-387 GCF_003031525.2 Neophocaena asiaeorientalis asiaeorientalis | reverse complement strand
GGTATCAGTTGTAATGTCTCCTCTTTCATTTATAATTTTGACTTGGGTCCTTTCTCTTCTTTTCCTGGATTGTGTAGCTAAAGGTTTGTCAATTGTGTTTATCTTTTCAAAGAACCTACCTCTTGGTTTTTTTTTAACCTTTTCTATTGTTTTCCTGTTCTCTATTTCATTTATTTCTACTCTAATCTTTATTTATGTGGAGGTGTTTAAACGTAGTAGTCCTACCACAACCAATTAAATCAGAATCTCTGAGCCCAGGCATGAGCTTAAGAAAACAAAGCAAAACAACAACAAAAAACTCCTCAGGTGATTCTAATGTTCAGCCAGGGTTAAGCACTGATCTAGGTGATCTCACCCTCTTCATGGCTTTTTTTTTTTTTTTTTTTT
>NW_020182078.1:0-386 GCF_003031525.2 Neophocaena asiaeorientalis asiaeorientalis | reverse complement strand
GTAAAAATAAAATACAGTGTGTGTGTGTGTGAAAAAAAAATAGACAACGTGAACTTAGCTGGGAAGAGGTAGACATCAAAAAACAGGAGCTAGTACTGTGTTCTAACAGCACAGTGGTGACAGGTAGGAAGAAACGAATAATGAACACAAATGTGAACCAATTCCACCCAGAGTGCCGAAACAGTACTCAAATTTCTCCATTTAATTAACCTGTCAACTAAAAAGATAGGGAATCACTTATTTTTTAGAAAAAGAATGACTATGAATACGTAAATAAATTCTAGTGGAGAAATGAAAAAAAAAAGGTACTTTGGATGCTTTTATTTGGGACATTAATTAGAGCTGCTTTAACAAAATAAAAATGGTTATTTTAAGCAAAAAAAAAA
>NW_020182077.1:0-386 GCF_003031525.2 Neophocaena asiaeorientalis asiaeorientalis | reverse complement strand
AGGGACGTGATGTTGGAGACCTACAGGAACCTGCTCTCCCTAGGTGAGGATAACTTCCCTCTAGAAGTAGGGATCTTCCCTTGGTGTCTTTGCATTTCCTTTGTGTGCCTCATTTGAGCTGGTTTTCCTTGACTGATACGAAATCCCTGTTGACTCCGATGTGAAACGCTTCATGACGTGGCATCAGGAGTATAAACCTACCTTTTGTTACGATGATCTGCGCACTTCATGATGCATCAGGGGTTGTTCCAGAGCTCATGTAGTTACGGCAAGCTTTTGATATACCCGCTCTCCTATTTTCTACCCATGGGCTTTTGATTATGGAGTTCTAGGAAAAGAACTCTGTTTCTGCATATTATACTGTTCCCTGTGTATTCAGAAGGAGG
>NW_020182076.1:0-386 GCF_003031525.2 Neophocaena asiaeorientalis asiaeorientalis | reverse complement strand
TCCTGGGTCAGAGGCTGTGTCTGCTTTTCCTCCTGAAATGTCCTGGATTGAGAACCTGCAAACCTTTCATTTTCTAATTCTGACGTTCCTCCCTAGCAAGGTTGTTTTCACCCACTTGTTTTTTTCCTTCTTGTGATAGTCATAGTCAGCTCTTCAGAATATTTCTCCCCTGTTTTCCAGAGCCTTTTCCCCATTGTCTGCATCCAGGCTCCCTATAGAGCACGGAGAATTCTCACCATGAATTAATGACCTTCAACTGTCGAAATTCCTATTCCTTTTGTGAAAGATCAACACGGGAAGGCATTAGTATCCAAACTTCCCTATGGGATAATTTCAGGTGTTGAGATATTAGTGAAGAAGGGGAAATGGAATGATTAATGTACATC
>NW_020182075.1:0-386 GCF_003031525.2 Neophocaena asiaeorientalis asiaeorientalis | reverse complement strand
GCGAGGGAGGGGGAAATTCCACTGTCCTTCAGCTCTTGTTATCTACTGAAAGTAAGCATTTCTGGGATCCTTTAGGCAGAATGTTGACAAACCAGTACATTTTCAGGGATGAGGATCCAGGATCTTGGAGGGTTTCCCTGTGGAGAGTGAGTCTTCATTTATGTTGCTCTGGAAGTACGGTCTAGAAACAATGGGTTCTGATCACCGTGAAGAAGATTGCATTCTGACCTTAGGAAGCACTTCACCATGTGACAGTTGGAACGCTGAATGGGCAACTGGAGATGCTCAGTTAGAAACTGCATTAACACTTGGCCAATGTGTGGTGGAGAGGACTGAGCACTGGAAGAGCAGGTTGTATTAAGGTATCCTTCAAGATTCCTTCCACA
>NW_020182074.1:0-386 GCF_003031525.2 Neophocaena asiaeorientalis asiaeorientalis | reverse complement strand
GAGGCTCAGAAGAAGAGAAAGAAACAGGCAGACACAGGGAGGAGGTGCCCATCCATGGCTCTCCCTGTGCCTCCTACCCAGCATTCCTGCCACACCCCAAGGAAGTTAGAGGGAAGCCTTGACCTTGGTCGTTTCACCCACAGTTGTAATACTGCCGCATGACTACACACACGTGAACTGCCCTGGACACACGGCTCTGTCGTCCCCACCCAATTTCTAGAATAACTCTTGTACCTGATGCTCCCAGTGCCCCACCCATACCCCTCAAGACCTTCCAGTGAGCTCCAGCTGATTCCCAGCTGTATGTGTGTGCCTGAGGTCACTGCCTCCGGCCCCGTGGAAGGTGGCTCTGCTGGCGTGGCACGCCTGAAGAGCATTACTGGGAG
>NW_020182073.1:0-386 GCF_003031525.2 Neophocaena asiaeorientalis asiaeorientalis | reverse complement strand
TCCCCACCGACTTCTGACCCCAACTGCAGAGTCGGGGACCCCCTCTGCGGCTTCTTTTTTCTAGCTCCCAGAATTCCCTGAATCTGTTATACCCAGGGTGTATTATGGCAAAGGATGCAATTTAAAATCAGCGAGGACAGGGGGATGAGGAGGGTCCAGCTTCCTCGGCTGTGGCAGGCCAGGGAAGCCCACCCGAGTCCTGTAGTGCAGAGCTTATTGGGGTCTGTCACGTCAATATGGGGACCACCATGTGCCTGACCTTGTCCTCCAGCCCCCGGGGGACACAGGAAGTCCCACCATGTATCACGCCGTCAGCACAGACCAGCCTGGAGTGAGGCCCATGGAACAGCTCTGAAAGGAGGAAGATGGGGCAAGGACAGCTCGCT
>NW_020182072.1:0-386 GCF_003031525.2 Neophocaena asiaeorientalis asiaeorientalis | reverse complement strand
AGCAAGTAACAAGAGGGGTATGGAAGAAATGCAAGTAGGTATTACTCAATTGTAGATTTTTAGGCCAAAAGAGGTAATAGATGAGACTACAGGGGACTATAGGAAGACAGTCATACATAAAAATAGTAGAATTCTAATATAATATATAGGCAGTATTAAGTCAAGTGAAATACAAGAAGTTGTTTGCTGACAATTGCTCACTACTTAACAGGCTTGCAAAAGAACACTTGCTAATACAACTAAATGTCGTTGTATATTATATCTACTTCCATTCTATTTTTCTTGTAAAAGAAGTAGGCAACAAAAGTATATGGTAATAACATTACACAAGGGAAATTATGAGTGATTGAAATGAATTCAATGTATTTCTTTCTAGTGTTTATCTT
>NW_020182071.1:0-386 GCF_003031525.2 Neophocaena asiaeorientalis asiaeorientalis | reverse complement strand
ATTTCTCTTACTCCATTTTCCTTTTCCCTACTTTTTTTGTCCACTGTCTCTGGCCCACGTTCTTGCACAGGTGGTCCATGTAAAACCCAATTACCGTCAATAATATTGGACTAATAAACTTTTGATGCCGACTCAGATTCTTCGTAAAGTCCCTTTCTTAGTTTCCACGCTGAACTTGACCTCCACCACCTGGCTTGCTACCTGTGCTAAGCAGTGGATCTTGTTGCATCACTTGTGTGGACCAATATTACACTCTTAACTAGTGTGAGAGGGGAGTCCCGCCTGGAGATGAGTCAGCACATCTAATAAACGTTCGTAGACGGTTAGGCCTTTTAGACTTAAATGTAATGTTGAATATAGAAGGAAACGTACTATTTCTCTTGCCT
>NW_020182070.1:0-386 GCF_003031525.2 Neophocaena asiaeorientalis asiaeorientalis | reverse complement strand
TCTTCTGGGTAACTTGCTGCAGCTTCTCCATCAGCACTTGCAGCTTCACCTTGCATTTTGATGTTATGTAGACGACTTCTTTCCTTAAACCTCATGAACCTCTGCCAGCCTCAAATTTTTCTTCTGCAGCTTCCTTACCTCTCTCAGCATTCATAGAATTTTAGAGAGTTAGGGCGTTGTGCTGGATTAGGCTGTGGCTTAAGGAAGCTTTCTCCACATCAACAATAAGGTTATTTCACTTATCCATGTGTTTACTGGAGTAGCACTTTTTAATTTGCTTCAGGAATTTTTCCTTCACATTCACAACTTGGCTAACTGTTTGTCACAAAAGGCCTAGCTTTTGGCCTCAGTTTTCAACATGCCTTCCTCACTAAGCTTAATCATTT
>NW_020182069.1:0-385 GCF_003031525.2 Neophocaena asiaeorientalis asiaeorientalis | reverse complement strand
ACTCTGTCTATGCCTGGATTTTCTCATTTGTTAAACTGAGGGTAATACTACTATCTTCCCTGAAGGACTGGCATGAGCTTTACGTGTGCATGAAATTGCATGCCCATGGCAAACGTGAAACATATGTGAGTTACTATAATGATGGTTCAGCTATGGTGGACTAATCACTAATCACTTTGAAGATAACATTTTTCAGAATCATTACTGTCTTAGTCCCTTGGGGTTGCCATAACAAAATACCAGGGACCGTGGGAGCTTAAAGAACAGGAATTTATTTCTCACAGTTCTGGGGGCTGGATGTCCAAGAGCCCTGGGTTTCTGGTGAGAGCCCTCTTCCTGGCTTGCACTGTCTGTCCCGGGCACCTGTACCAGGCTGGGAGGGGGA
>NW_020182068.1:0-385 GCF_003031525.2 Neophocaena asiaeorientalis asiaeorientalis | reverse complement strand
GTAGGTCGCCGGAGGGCATCTGTTCTTCTCTCAGACAGGACAGGGTTAAAGGCGCCGCTAATTCAGGGGCTCTGGCTCACTCAGCCCAGGGGGAGGGAGGGGCACGGAGTGCGGGGCAAGCCTGCAGTGGCAGAGACCGGCAGGACATTGCACCAGCCTGAGGCGTGCCATGCGTTCTCCGGGGAAGTTGTCCCTGGATTCCGGGAACCCGGCAGTGGCCGGCTGTGCCGGCTCCCCGGAAAGGAGGTGTGGATAGTGACCTGTGGTTGCACACATGCTTCTTGGCGGCGGCAGCAGCAGCCTTAGCCTCTCCTGCCTGTTTCTTGGGTCCGTGCTTTTAGCCTCGGCTCACGCCCATCTCTGGAGCTCCTTTAAGCAGCGCTCT
>NW_020182067.1:0-386 GCF_003031525.2 Neophocaena asiaeorientalis asiaeorientalis | reverse complement strand
GGAGGAAAGTCCATACAATGGGAGAAAATATGTGCAATCACGTATCAGATAAAGGACTTGTATCCAGAATATATAAGGAACTTTTACAGCTCAAAAATAAGGCAAATGAATTTTTAAATGGAAAAAAGATTTGAATAGATATTTAACCATAAAAGATACACAACATAGGCTTAGCTAATACACTCATGAGAAGATATTCAATGTCATTAGTCATTAGAGAAATGCAAGTTAAAGCCATGATGACATACCAAAACACACTCACGAGAATGGCTATAATCACAAAAGACAGACGATACCAAGTGCTAGTGAGAATAAGGAAAGAGTGAAACCCACATGCATTGCTCATGAGAACGTCAAACTGTACAGCCATTTTGGAAAACCATTCC
>NW_020182066.1:0-385 GCF_003031525.2 Neophocaena asiaeorientalis asiaeorientalis | reverse complement strand
GTGCAACTAAGCTACATGCTTCTTCGGAGGATGCATGTTCAGAAAATGGCGGCATTAGCATATCCTTAGGGTGGAGGTTTTGGCCCTCTGACATCAAACGGCCACCGATCAGACACTCTCGCATGCCCGAGGGGAGAGTCGGTGGTCCCAACCAGTCTTAACCGGCTGAAGTTCAAACTGGACAACTGACTCCAAGTTCCAAGAAAACGACTCGGGCAAACATCTTAAGACTCTTACATCAGAGGTACTTATCTATAGGGGTCGTGAAGAGGCCTTGTAACTTATCGTTTAGGCTTCATGATGCTTGGAGGATATGCAAGTTTTTGTACAAACAGTTAAAGTGAGCTTGACCAGTGAAGGCAGTTTACAGTTTACTGTTTACTAA
>NW_020182065.1:0-385 GCF_003031525.2 Neophocaena asiaeorientalis asiaeorientalis | reverse complement strand
TCATGGTGGAAGAGCCTTCAGTTGGAGCTGCAGCCTCAGAATACACAGAGAACTCAGAGTGGGCTGCATCCCTGACACAGTAGAGAAGACATCCCAAGGTTTACTATGAGGAGAACCCTCTTGGTGTAAGCCATCTAATCACTGCTGTAGAAGAAATCCGATGAAATGAATGCTAGAGATCCATTAGTCATGGAGTCATTAGACGTGAGAGGGTTCACACTGAAAAAATAGTCTCAGTGTAATGAAGGAAGAACATTCTTCAGTGATTCCTTATTCCTGACTGAACAGGAAAGTGCTCACACTGAGGAGATGCCAATTCTATAGACAATGTGGGAAATCTTTCACTTGCTATTCACATCAGAAAACTCATACTGGGAAAATAGTC
>NW_020182064.1:0-385 GCF_003031525.2 Neophocaena asiaeorientalis asiaeorientalis | reverse complement strand
CTTTTGTGTTTCCATACAAATTTAAGAATTATTTGTTCTAGACCTGTGAAAAATGCCATTAGTATTTTTATAGGGATTGCACTGAATCTGTGGATTGCTTGGGTAGAATGGGCACTTTAACAATGTTAATTCTTCCAATCCACGTGCACAGGATGTCTTTCCATTTGTTTGTGTCACCTTCAATTTCTTTCATCAGTGTCTATAGTTTTCCATACAAAGGTCTTTTACCTCCTTAGATTTATTCCCAGATATTTTATTCTTTTTGATGTGATTGTGAATTGGATTGTTAATTTCTCTTTCAGGTAGTTGGTTGTTAGTGTATAGGAATGCAACAGATTTCTGCATATTAATTTTGTGTTCTGCAACTTTACCAAATTCATTGATG
>NW_020182063.1:0-385 GCF_003031525.2 Neophocaena asiaeorientalis asiaeorientalis | reverse complement strand
GGTAGTTTGCCTATTTCCTCTTCATTTATTTGGTCTTGTGAAGTTTTATCTTGCTCCTTTTCCTGTAAGTTATTTGTGTGTTCTCATTTTGTCTAATTTGCAGTATTTGAGGTCTCCTTTCCCTAGGCTACAGGGTTGTAGTTCCTTGTGCTTCTGTTCTCTGCCCCTGGTGATGGGGTTCTTCTAGTGTCTTGTGTAGGCTTCCTGAGGGGAGGGGCTGGTGCCTGCGTGCTGGTGGGTGGAGCTGAGTCTTCCCTCTAGTGAGCAGAGTCATGTCAGGTGGTGTGTTTTGGGGTATTTGTGAGCTTAGTATGACTTTAGGTAGTTTCTGTGTTGATGGGTGAGTTTGTGTTCCTGTCTTGTTTGTTGTTTGGTGTGAGGTGTC
>NW_020182062.1:0-385 GCF_003031525.2 Neophocaena asiaeorientalis asiaeorientalis | reverse complement strand
AGTAATGTTTAGGGACAAGAGTGGCATTGTTTGACATTTTTGCACATCTCTACTGCCTAGCTTCAGAGATTCTCATATTTTCTTTTGCATTCAACCTGTTGCAATACACAGTTTTGGCAGAAAAACTCAAACTTCACAGAGATATTTAGTTGGAAAGGAGAGGAGCATTTTTAAAAGCTTTATTATTGAGGTATAATTGACAAATAGAATTTTTAAATATTTAAAGTGTACATCCTGGTGATCAGATCCATGAGTAGATTGTGAAAGCATTCTTCCCATCTAGTTAATTAACTTTGTATAATGCCCTCGAATTCCATTCCCATTGTTACAAACAGCAGGATTTTCTTCTTTCTCATGGCTGAATAATATTCCACTGTGTGTGTGT
>NW_020182061.1:0-384 GCF_003031525.2 Neophocaena asiaeorientalis asiaeorientalis | reverse complement strand
GCAGGTGGACTCTCAACCACTGTGCTACCAGGGAAGCCCCTAAAAATCTTTTAAATGTACACTTGAGACAGAACAGGTTTTAAATCAGAATATTTGTAAATATTTGATAATGGTTTCTAAAATAGCTTGGAGAGGTGGCGTAGTTTAATAGAAAGAGCATAGTCTTTGGATACCAGAAGATCTTGGTTTGGGACTCAATTCTGCACTTACTATGAGGCATTGGGTATTTCACTTTTCTTTATCTTCAGTTTTCTAATCTGTAAAATGGAGATATATTTTATCAAATATAAGGCAAACATTCAGTTTCTAACATTTTAAAAATTATAGATGTGTTTTAAAATTGATGGAGTACTATATTTAATTGGCTGTGTTGTCTTTCTTAGC
>NW_020182060.1:0-383 GCF_003031525.2 Neophocaena asiaeorientalis asiaeorientalis | reverse complement strand
GCTTACCCTTCCCCCTCCCTGTATACTCAAGTCCATTCTCTTACATATACTTTTTTTTTCTTTTGTAGTCATGAATTCATACCAGTACTTCCAATTCTAATCTATCCCCACAAGATTCCTTCTTGCCTCTCCCTTCATATTTGTATGTTCCTTCTTTCACAGTGAGAACTCTGGCACTCAGCAATATCAACCATTTACTTATTTGCTCAATCTTATAATTCATCTAGCATACTAGTATAATTTCCAAACCGCTTCTCTCATTTTCCACTACAAAACCCAAAACCTCTAGAAAGAGATGGGGATTTATTTGCTGTTTTACCCCACAATTAAGAGTATACAGTCTATATATACTACCAAATGTAAAATAGATAGCTAGCGGGAAG
>NW_020182059.1:0-385 GCF_003031525.2 Neophocaena asiaeorientalis asiaeorientalis | reverse complement strand
TTTTTTTGGCCTTGAATTTGGATTCCATTCTGTTTGCCCCATAGACTTTTATCTTTGAAAGTCTTTTATTGCTCACCAAATCAAATTTGACACATAATATTAATAGATTTCTGTGACTCTTAGGTGTTAAATATTTCTCTGGACTGAATGACCATTACAGTTGATCAAAATAACGTAAATGTATTACAGATTTTGTTAAGTATTGATCAGATAAAAGTTTTATTGGAAATGCATTTCTCTTTTCAATTAGTTTGGGTATTCATAGATAAATATTACCTATTAGTAGTAGAATAATAGTGTTCAATTATCAATTCCATTTTTTCTTTTTATAAATGTAGGTCCTGAGAAACCTTGTTTATATGATTGTATAGATGGGAATGAAAGA
>NW_020182058.1:0-382 GCF_003031525.2 Neophocaena asiaeorientalis asiaeorientalis | reverse complement strand
ATGAGTTTGGCTTTTTTAGATTCCACATATAAGTGATATCCTATAACACTTGTCTTTTTTGTCTGATTTGTTTGACTTAGTATAATGTCCTTAAGGTCCATCCATGTTGTTACAAATGGCAGGATTTATGTCTTATGGCTGAATAATATTCCATTTTATATGTGTATGTATGAATACACACACACACACACACATCCCACATATTTATCCATTCATCCACTAATGGACTCCTAGGTTATTTCCATATTTTGGCTATTGTGAATAATGCTGCAGTCAACATGGGAGTGCAGATATCTCCTTGAGATCCTGGTTTCATTTCCTTTGGATATATACCCAGAAGAGGGATTTCTGGATCATATGGTAGTTCTATTTTTAATTTTTT